>NC_057808.1:327769665-327849741 GCF_018294505.1 Triticum aestivum | reverse complement strand
GTGTCTATATTTGAGGGACTTTAGCGTAATTGAGATATTGTGCACTCATGGTTGATCAATTTGTTTCACAGTTTGTACCATGAGATAACGATACTTTTGAACATGCGTGATATACCTTGATGTACCAGAATTACAAACCTAAGATTGGAATTTTGGAATTCGACTCCATCATTAGTTTTTGTAATTCATTTAAACGGAGGTACATTTTTTAAGCCGGGATTTCGTGATTTCAAATTCATATATCAAACCTAGAGATATACACATACGGGCATGTTCAAACTTTATAATCATCCACTTTATTCATACACATACACATTTTTGCTTTTTTCATCATATTTAGGATAAACACATTTGGAATTTCATTTGAATTGGACCGTATGATGGTATTTGCTTGTAGTAGCTCAATGATCCATATTTGAATTGAATGGACAATCTAAGTTTCGAGTTGGAGACATTGATTTTCAAAACTTGCACATTTTTTTTGCGTGCAAAACAAACAAATTGTCGGCCATGATATCATAGTCGGCCGTACGAGAGCAGAATACTTATAATTTTGGGCGCCAAAAGCTTTCAAACTTCCCGCTCACATCGAAATATCACGCGCCCGAAAGTTTAGCCCTGCGATATTCCTGTTTTACCCCTGCCACATGAACGGAAAAGGGCTGCTTTGGTAACTCCATTGTTTTCCCCTCTTTGCCCCCAACATTCTTCCCCAGAGCCCCTCCCCTTCCCCTCCCCGACCCCCAACCACGACAAGCCGCCGAATCTAGTCCTCCGCCGCAGCGGTGGACCTGACACCCCGCCGGATCTACCTTCCGCACCTTGGAACCCCCAACTGCCAACTCACCACTTCACCGGAGCCGCTTCAGCGACTGGCTTGTCCACCGCTCCAGATCTCCTTGACCGCCATCATGGTCCACCGCACCGGATCTGCTTAACCGGCGCCCTCGTCCACCACAGCATAGGCCCTTCACTGACTCCCTCGTCCGCCCCTTCGCTGGCCCTTCATACAAGCCCTCGTCTGCCGCAACAGATCCGCCTCACCGAAAGCACTGTACAACGCGCCCACCGAAGCCTTCGTCCACTACACCGGACCCGCTCCACGGACGCCATATTCAACTCCACCGGCCCTGCTTTACCGACGCCGCAGCCTCATCAGGTTATTTCGATTTGTACTCCTTCGGTTTTTCTCTTTATCGTGCAACTGTTCACTTACCACAGATGAGCTTTCTTTTATGTCGACAGGCGCCGCAACCGTAGCACCGGAGCCGCTTCAGCGACGGCGATAGCCGGCCCAAACTCAACCGCAACACGAGCACCATCGATGATCACTAGCTATCAAGTATGACAACGATACCCATACGCCGCCGAGAATCAGGTATTATTATCCAACGGCCGGCGCCTACGTTCACTTTCCTACCATAAGCACCGCACCTTTGAATTTCTTCAGGGCATCATTCAGTTTTTAATGAGACGCGTTATTCTGCTTGCACCTGTAGGGCCAAACTTCTGGTAGTGAACATGTTACATGTGCTAAATTACATACCAGTGCACATATAGTTAATATGCTTTAGTTTTGTTCTGATGCCACCTGTTGGTTCCATCAGACTGCTTAATGTTCTCTATGCTTAATTACACATCAGCAAACTAGCATGTGGTTCCACTGCTTTTTGTTTGTTTTACCCAACATTTTCTGATGCTAGCTATTACATCACTGCTCCGAGCCTCTGTTCATTACTTGTTTGTGTGTTCTTGATCTTCCCAAGTTGCATGACTAATTTGATGCTTCTATTAATTATGGAGCTGCCAACCCCATCAAGCAAAATATTTGTTCTTTTGGGGCTGGCACCTCGAACAAGCATAAAAATAGAGGGAAGCAGATATATTGTCGTGTATGCACACGCCCTTCTTTCATTAGTTTAGATGAACCATTGATGATCAATTCGGACCAGTGCATGCGATTAAAATTAATTTTACCTAAGTAGATGGTGCAGAATAAACTACAACAACTAGATTTGCAACCACGGGATGCTGACGATATCTTCAAAGAACATTGCAACAGCAGCTAGGCTTCACAACAACATATGGTAAGCCAGTGTGTTTTAGTACATGTGAAATGTAATGCGAGTGGGCTGCTTTCTGTTGGGGAACGTAGCAGAAATTCAAAATTTTCTACGCATCACCAAGATCAATCTATGGAGTAATCTAGCAACAAGGGGAAGGGGAGTGAATCTACATACCCTTGTAGATCGCGATGCGGAAGCGTTGCAAGAACGCGGATGAGGGAGTCGTACTCGTAGCGATTCAGATCGCGGTTGATTCCGATCTAAGCACCGAAAGTACGGTGCCTCCGCGTTCAACACACGTGCAGCCCGGTGACGTCTCCCACGCCTTGATCCAGCAAGGAGAGAGGGAGAGGTTGGGAAGACTCCATCCAGCAGCAACACGACGGCATGGTGGTGGTGGATGAGCGTGGCAATCCCGCAGGGCTTCGCCAAGCACCGTGGGAGAGGAGGAGGAGGGAGAGGGGTAGGGCAGCACCAAAAGGAGACTTTCTCGTGTGTGTATGGCAGCCCAAACCTCAAGTATATATAGGGGGGAAGGGGGCTGCGCCCCCCTTAGGGTTTCCACCCCCAAGAGGAGGCAGCCAGCCCTAGATCCCATCAAGGGGGCGGCCAAGGGGAGGAGAGGGGGAGGCGCCCCACTAGATGGGCCCTAAGGCCAATCTGGACCTAGGGTTTGCCCCCTCCCACTCTCCCATG
This sequence comes from Triticum aestivum, assembly GCF_018294505.1. NCBI lineage: Eukaryota > Viridiplantae > Streptophyta > Magnoliopsida > Poales > Poaceae > Triticum > Triticum aestivum. The sequence goes on along the minus strand of NC_057808.1, from coordinate 327,846,979 downwards.
CGCCTTGGGCCTTGGTGGGGGGGGCGCACCAGCCCACCTGGGGCTGGTCCCCTCCCACACTTGGCCCACGCAGCCTTCTGGGGCTGGTGGCCCCACTTGGTGGACCCCCGGGACCCTCCCGGTGGTCCCGGTACATTACCGATTTCACCCGAAACTTTTCCGGTGACCAAAACAGGACTTCCCATATATAAATCTTTACCTCCGGACCATTCTGGAACTCCTCGTGACGTCCGGGATCTCATCCGGGACTCCGAACAACATTCGGTAACCACGTACATGCTTTCCCTATAACCCTAGCGTCATCGAACCTTAAGCGTGTAGACCCTACGGGTTCGGGAACCATGCAGACATGACCGAGACGTTCTCCGGTCAATAACCAACAGCGGGATCTGGATACCCATGTTGGCTCCCACATGTTCCACGATGATCTCATCGGATGAACCACGATGTCGGGGATTCAATCAATCCCGTATTCAATTCCCTTTGTCCAACGGTATATTACTTGCCCGAGATTCGATCGTCGGTATCCCTATACCTTGTTCAATCTCGTTACCGGCAAGTCTCTTTACTCGTTCCGTAACTCACATCATCCCGTGATCAACTCCTTGGTCACATTGTGCACATTATGATGATGTCCTACCGAGTGGGCCCAGAGATACCTCTCCGTTTACACGGAGTGACAAATCCCAGTCTCGATTCGTGCCAACCCAACAGACACTTTCGGAGATACCCGTAGTGCACCTTTATAGCCACCCAGTTACGTTGTGATGTTTGGCACACCCAAAGCATTCCTACGGTATCCGGGAGTTGCACAATCTCATGGTCTAAGGAAGTGATACTTGACATTAGAAAAGCTCTGAGCAAACGAACTACACGATCTTGTGCTAGGCTTAGGATTGGGTCTTGTCCATCACATCATTCTCCTAATGATGTGATCCCGTTATCAACGGCATCCAATGTCCATGGTCAGGAAACCGTAACCATCTATTGATCAACGAGCTAGTCAACTAGAGGCTTACTAGGGACATGGTGTTGTCTATGTATCCACACATGTATCTGAGTTTCCTATCAATACAATTCTAGCATGGATAATAAACGATTATCATGAACAAGGAAATATAATAATAACCTATTTATTATTGCCTCTAGGGCATATTTCCAACAGTCTCCCACTTGCACTAGAGTCAATAATCTAGTTCACATCACCATGTGATTAACACTGACAGGTCACATCACCATGTGACCAACACCCAAGAGTTTACTAGAGTCAACAATCTAGTTCACATCTCTATGTGATTAACACTCAATGAGTTCTGGTTTGATCATGTTATGCTTGTGAGAGAGGTTATTAGTCAACGGGTCTGAACCTTTCAGATCCGTGTGTGCTTTACGAATATCTATGTCATCTTGTGGATGCTACCACGCGCTATTTGGAGCCATTTCAAATAATTGTTCTACTATACGAATCCGGTTTACTACTCAGAGCCATCCGGATTAGTGTCAAAGTTCGCATCGACGTAACCCTTTACGACGAACTCCTTTTCACCTCCATAATCGAGAAAATTCCTTAGTCCAGTAGATACTAAGGATAAGTTCGACCGCTGTCATGTGATCCATTCCCGGATCACTATTGTACCCCTTGACCAACTCATGGCAAGGCACACTTCATGTGCGGTACACAGCATAGCATACTGTAGAGCCTACGTCTGAAGCATAGGGGACGACCTTCGTCCTTTCTCTTTCTTCTGCTGTGGTCAGGTCTTGAGTCTTACTCAATACTCACACCTTGTAACACAGCCAAGAACTCCTTCTTTGCTGATCTATTTGAACTCTTTCAAAATCATGTCAAGGTGTGCGTTCTTTGAAAGTATCATCAAGCGTCTTGATCTATCTCTATAGATCTTGATGCCCAATGTGTAAGCAGCTTTATCCAGGTCTTCCTTTGAAAAACTCCTTTCAAACAACCCTTTATGCTTTCCAGAAATTTTACATCATTTCGGATCAACAATATGTCATTCACATATACTTATCAGAAATGTTGTAGCGCTCCCACTCACTTTATTGTAAATACAAGTTTCTAATAAACTTTGTATAAATCCAAAATCTTTGATCATCTCATCAAAGTGTACATTCCAACTCCGAGATGCTTACTCCAGTCCTTAGAAGGATCGCTGGAGCTAGCATACCTTTTAGCATCCTTAGGATCGACAAAACCTTTCTGATTGTATCACATACAACCTTTCCTTACGAAAACTGGTAAGGAAACTTGTTTTGACATCCATCTGCCAGATTTCATAAATGCAGCTAATGCTAACATGATTCCGACGGACTTAAGCACCGCTACGGATGAGAAAATCTCATCGTAGTCAACTCCTTGAACTTGTGGAAATACTCTTTGCCACAAGTCGAGCTTCATAGACGGTAACATTACCGTCCACGTCCGTCTTCTTCTCAAAGATCCATTTATCTCGGATTTCATGGCTCTTAACCATTTGTCGGAATATGGGCCCACCATCGCTTCTCCATAGCTCGTAGGTTCAGTATTGTCCAACAACATGATATCTCAGACAGGATCACGTACCACTCTGAAGTAGCACGCATCCTCGTCGTCCTACGAGGTTTGGTAGTGACTTGATCCGAAGTTTCATGATCACTATCATAAGCTTCCACTTCAATTGGTGTAGGTGCCACAGGAACAACTTCCTGTGCCCTGCTACACACTAGTTGAAGTGACGGTTCTATAACCTTATCAAGTCTCCACCATCCTCCCACTCAATTCTTTCGAGAGAAACTTTTCCTCGAGAAAGGATTCATTTCTAGAAGCAATTACTTTTGCTTCCAGATCTGAAACAGGAGGTATACCCAACTGTTTTGGGTTTTCTATGAAGATGTATTTATCCGCTTTGGGTTCGAGCTTATCAGCTTGAAGCTTTTTCACATAAGCTGCGCAGCCCCAAACTTTTAAGAAACGACAACTTAGGTTTCTCTAAACGGTGTCGTCTCAACGGAATTGCGTGGTGCCCCTTTTAAAGTGAATGCGGGTGTCTCTAATGCCTAACCCATAAACGATAGTGGTAATTTGATAAGAAACATCATGGTATGCACCATATCCAATAGGGTGCAGTCATGATGTTCGGACACACCATCACACTATGGTGTTCCAGGCGGTATTAATTGTGAAACACTTTCCACAATGTCTTAATTGTGTGCCAAACTCGTAACTCAGATATCTCTATGATCATATCATAGACATTTTATCCTCTTGTCACGACGATCTTCAACTTCACTCTGAAATTACTTGAACCTTCCAATAATTCAGACTTGTGTTTCATCAAGTAAATATTCTCAGCATTTACTCAAATCATCTGTGAAGTAAGAACATAATGATATCCACTTCATGCCTCAGCACTCATTGGACTGCATACATCAAAATGTATTACTTCCAATAAGTTGCTCTCTTGTTCCATCTTACTGAAAACGAGGACTTTCAGTCATCTTGCCCATGTGGTATGATTTGCATGTCTCAAGTGATTCATAATCAAGTGAGTCTAAATGATCCATCTGCATGGAGTTTCTTCATGCATATATACCAATAGACATGGTTCGCATGTCTCAATCTTTTCAAAAATGAGTGAGTCCAAAGATCCATCCACATGGAGCTTCCTCATGCGTTCTATACCAATATGACTCAAGTGGCAGTGCCACAAGTATGTGGTACTATCATTACTATCATATATCCTTTTTGGCATGAACATGTGTATCACTACGATCGAGATTCATTTTAGGTGCAAGACCATTGAAGGTATTATTCAAATAAACAGAGTAACCATTATTCTCCTTAAATGAATAACCGTATTGCGATAAACATAATCCAATCATGCTCAACGCAAACACCAAATCTCGATAGTAGAGGGAGCATGCGATGCTTGATCACATCAACCTTGGAAACACTTCCAACACATATCGTCATCTCACCTTTAGCTAGTCTCCGTTTATTCCGCAGCTTTTATTTCGAGTTACTAACACTTAGCAACCGAACCGGTATCTAATACCCTGGTGCTGCTGGGAGTACTAGTAAAGTACACATTCATATGACGTATATCCAATATACTTCTGTCGACCTTGCCTGTCTTCTCATCTACCAAGTATCTAGGGTAGTACTGCTTCAGTGACCGTTCCTCTTATTACAGAAGCACTTAGTCTCGGGTTTGGGTTCAACCTTGGGATTCTTCACTAGAGCAGCAAACGACTTGTTGTTTCATGAAGTATCCCTTTTGCCCTTGCCCTTCTTAAACTAGTGGTTTTACTAACCATCAACAATTGATGCTCCTTCTTGATTTCTACTCTCGCGGTGTCAGACATCGCGAATAGCTCAAGGATCATCATAACTATCCTTGATATGTTATAGTTCATTACGAAGCTCTACTAGCTTAGTGGCAGTGACTATGGAGAACTATCACTATCTCATCTGGGAGATTAACTCCCACTCGATTCAAGTGATTGTGGCACTCAGACAATCTGAGCACACGCTCAACGATTGAGCTTTTCTCCCTTAGTTTGCAGGCTTAAGAAACTTGTCAGAGGTCTCATACCTCTTGACATGGGTACTAGTCTGAAATCCCAATTTCAGTCTTCGGAACATCTCATATGTTCTGCGACGTTTCAAAAACGTCTTTGGTGCCACAATTCTAAACCGTTAGCATTACGCACTGAACTATCACGTAGTTATCAAAACGTGTATGTCAGATGTTCCGCAACATCTACAGACGACGCTGAGGTTCAGCACACCGAGCGGTGCATTAAGGACATAAGCCTTCTGTGCAGCAATGTGGACAATCCTCAGTTTACGGATCCAGTCCGCATAATTGCTACTACCAACTTTCAACTAAATTTTTCTCTAGGAACATATCTAAACCAGTAGAACTTAAAGCGCAAGACATAATTCGCAAAGACCTTTTGACTATGTTCATGATAATGAAGTTCGTCTGATTAATGAACTCCCACTCAGATAGACATCCCTCTAGTCATCTAAGTGATACATGATCTGAGTCAAACTAGGCCGTGTCCGATCATCACGTGAGACGGACTAGTCATCATCGGTGAACATCTCCATGTTGATCGTATCTGCTATACGACTCATGTTCGACCTTTCGGTCTCTTGTGTTCCGAGGCCATGTCTGTACATGCTAGGCTCGTCAAGTCAACCTAAGTGTATTGCGTGTGTGCCGAGGCCATGTCTGTACATGCTAGGCTCGTCAACACCCGTTGTATTCGAACGTAAGAATCTATCACACCCGATCATCACGTGGTGCTTCGAAACGACGAACCTTCGCAACGGTGCACAGTTAGGGTGAACACTTTCTTGAAATTATTATAAGGGATCATCCTACTTGCTACCATCGTTCTAAGCAAATAAGATGCAAAAACATGATAAACATCACATGTAATCAAATAGTGACATGATATGGCCAATATCATCATGCTCCTTTGATCTCCATCTTCGGGGCACCATGATCATCCTTGTCACCGGCATGACACCATGATCTCCATCATCATGATCTCCATCATTGTGTCTTCTTGAAGTTGTCACGCCAACGGTTACTTCTACTTCTATGGCTAATGCGCTTAGCAATAAAGTAAAGTAACTTACATGGCGTTATTCAATGACACGCAGGTCATACAAAAATAAAGACAACTCCTATGGCTCCTGCCGGTTGTCATACTCATCGACATGCAAGTCGTGATCCCTATTACAAGAATATGATCAATCTCATACATCACATATATCATTCATCATATCTTCTGGCCATATCACATCACATAGCACTTGCTGCAAAAACAAGTTAGACGTCCTCTAATTGTTGTTGCAAGTTTTTTACGTGGTTTGTATAGGTTTCTAGCAAGAACGTTTCTTACCTACGTAAGACCACAACGTGATATGCCAATTTCTATTTACCCTTCATAAGGACCCTTTTCATCGAATCCGTTCCGACTAAAGTGGGAGAGACAGACACCCGCTAGCCACCTTATGCAACTAGTGCATGTCAGTCGGTGGAACCTGTCTCACGTAAGCGTACGTGTAAGGTCGGTCCGGGCCGCTTCATCCCACAATGCCGCCGAAACAAGATAAGACTAGTAGCGGCAAGAAGAATTGACAACATCGACGCCCACAACTTCTTTGTGTTCTACTCGTGCATAGAAACTACGCATAGACCTAGCTCATGATGCCACTGTTGGGGAACGTAGCAGAAATTCAAAATTTTCTACGCATCACCAAGATCAATCTATGGAGTAATCTAGCAACGAGGGGAAGGGGAGTGAATCTACATACCCTTGTAGATCGCGATGCGGAAGCGTTGCAAGAATGCGGATGAGGGAGTCGTACTCGTAGCGATTCAGATCGCGGTTGATTCCGATCTAAGCACCGAAAGAACGGTGCCTCCGCGTTCAACACACGTGCAGCCCGGTGACGTCTCCCACGCCTTGATCCAGCAAGGAGAGAGGGAGAGGTTGGGGAAGACTCCATCCAGCAGCAACACGACGGCATGGTGGTGGTGGAGGAGCGTGGCAATCCCGCAGGGCTTCGCCAAGCACCGTGGGAGAGGAGGAGGAGGGAGAGGGGTAGGGCAGCACCAAAAGGAGACTTTCTCGTGTGTGTATGGCAGCCCAAACCTCAAGTATATATAGGGGGGAAGGGGGCTGCGCCCCCCTTAGGGTTTCCACCCCCAAGAGGAGGCAGCCAGCCCTAGATCCCATCAAGGGGGCGGCCAAGGGGAGGAGAGGGGGAGGCGCCCCACTAGATGGGCCCTAAGGCCCATCTGGACCTAGGGTTTGCCCCCTCCCACTCTCCCATGCACCTTGGGCCTTGGTGGGGGGGGCGCACCAGCCCACCTGGGGCTGGTCCCCTCCCACACTTGGCCCACGCAGCCTTCTGGGGCTGGTGGCCCCACTTGGTGGACCCCCGGGACCCTCCCGGTGGTCCCGGTACATTACCGATTTCACCCGAAACTTTTCCGGTGACCAAAACAGGACTTCCCATATATAAATCTTTACCTCCGGACCATTCCGGAACTCCTCGTGACGTCCGGGATCTCATCCGGGACTCCGAACAACATTCGGTAACCACGTACATGCTTTCCCTATAACCCTAGCGTCATCGAACCTTAAGCGTGTAGACCCTACGGGTTCGGGAACCATGCAGACATGACCGAGACGTTCTCCGGTCAATAACCAACAGCGGGATCTGGATACCCATGTTGGCTCCCACATGTTCCACGATGATCTCATCGGATGAACCACGATGTCGGGGATTCAATCAATCCCGTATTCAATTCCCTTTGTCTAACGGTATGTTACTTGCCCGAGATTCGATCGTCGGTATCCCTATACCTTGTTCAATCTCGTTACCGGCAAGTCTCTTTACTCGTTCCGTAACTCTCATCATCCCGTGATCAACTCCTTGGTCACACTGTGCACATTATGATGATGTCCTACCGAGTGGGCCCAGAGATACCTCTCCGTTTACACGGAGTGACAAATCCCAGTCTCGATTCGTGCCAACCCAACAGACACTTTCGGAGATACCCGTAGTGCACCTTTATAGCCACCCAGTTACGTTGTGACGTTTGGCACACCCAAAGCATTCCTACGGTATCCGGGAGTTGCACAATCTCATGGTCTAAGGAAGTGATACTTGACATTAGAAAAGCTCTGAGCAAACGAACTACACGATCTTGTGCTAGGCTTAGGATTGGGTCTTGTCCATCACATCATTCTCCTAATGATGTGATCCCGTTATCAACGACATCCAATGTCCATGGTTAGGAAACCGTAACCATCTATTGATCAACGAGCTAGTCTCCTAGAGGCTTACTAGGGACATGGTGTTGTCTATGTATCCACACATGTATCTGAGTTTCCTATCAATACAATTCTAGCATGGATAATAAACGATTATCATGAACAAGGAAATATAATAATAACCTATTTATTATTGCCTCTAGGGCATATTTCCAACACTTTCTTGGCTTGTGCCCTCAACGTGTAATCCTACCGAATTACAAATAGTTCAGTTGTCTGCTTTGCTGTATTGCTTGATTAGAATGCTTATTTGTTGTTACGCTATACCTGAGTTGGCCAATATGTCAGCAGTGCCTGCTGTACTATCGTAAAGAAATGCATGCCTATTTCATTTGAGTCCTTAACTTTTCCTCTCAACTTCATCACAAGTCTGTCTTCATAGTTTATATGAGGCCACACTGTTAAGTGCTTTCTCAGATTATTTCAACTGCTTAGATGCCTTGGCAACTTAAATATAGCGGTTGTACACTCCCTTTCAACTAGGGATGTCAATTGGGTCCCGTTTAATCCCGATTAAAGTCCACTAGTGGTATGATAGTTCAAAAGAGTTTTTGTTTTTTGAGGAAAATGAACTAGGGAGGTAGCAAAAACTAACTAGATGGGACTGGCGGATGTCGTTTATTTGCCACTTACATCCCTAGTTCATCTTACCATTTTAATTTCTTTTTGGCTGATGCTGCTTCAAACCATTTAAATATAGTTTGCCATGCTCGGCAATAATTCGTCCATCGTTTACCATGTAAGCTTACTGCCTGGATCATATGATAACTATCTCTTACTGATGTCCAGCAGAAACCTTTCAGGATGCCGTTCACACTAGGACACAATGTACAACCCCAGAATCTATTTGTGGAAGCAGTGCGCCATCCATGTTACCAGATGGTAGCAGTTCAGAGGCAACACCGCCGGAGAGCAGTCTGAGCACAGATATTATAGTGCTTGAGGCTCTACTAGAGGCAGAAAGAGATGGTGTGGCTGCCATGAATGAGGTAATCTTTATCTTGAGGCTGGAAATTATGGAATTAGCGGCACACATTATGCAAGCACCCAAGAATTGGAGGAAGTAAGAATGTTGCATTTGAAGACGGAGGAGGTCCTGCTGTTTCTGCTATCTGAAGCCCAAGGAAATCCCGGTTCTTCTTTAGATACTAGTTGAAATTGTCATTACATTATTGTACTTGCATGTTGCGTCATGTCTCTGAATGGATTATGTTGCAAGACCCCCTATGTTGTCCATGTGTTGTAATGATCCGAATTTTTTAGGCGAGGTAATCCTCAGTACTTGTATGATTGACATAAGGTGAACTGTTTTCTGTGTGAGCATATTGTATTGGATGAAATAACTGTTTGACTCAGAGTGTATCCAACCTACTGAATTCGAAGATCACGGCATTTCTAAATCATAATCATATATAAAGGTGGAATAAATCTTTGTTGTGGTTTTGAAGAAATAAATAACAAAACGTATAATTATCTGTGGATATTCGTAATCGAATAAAAATTGGATTTGAATTTAGTTTGCCAGGTCCCAGGGCAAACGTGAATGCTAACTCTCCCAAGTTTTGAACGAAGCGGCTAAACACCCACTATAATTTGTGGGCTGCCCAAAGCAAGTGTTTGCGAGATGGAAATTACTGTCTACCCCTGACACTTGACATCCTTATCAACCAGATTTACACTGCTGTCGATAGGGGTAGACTCGTAACTTCAATCAGACGTGACACGATGGCCTCTGAGCCCATTTAGACACGGTGGGCGCCAAACGTGGGCGGCAAAACACATTTGATTCAAGCTCATCCGAAAGACATGTGTCTCTACCTCCATTTCCCCATTCATACACGGTGGGCGGCAAAACAAACTCTCCTCGTCCGAAATCGATGTAGGCTAATATTTTAAATAGGGGCAGATGTGTAACTTCCATCAGACGTGACACAACCGCCCTACCTGTCAGGCCCGTTCATACATCGTGGGCGCCAACCGTGGGTGGCAAAACACACTCTCCTCGCCTGAAATAGTTACCGGCAAATATTTGGGAGATGCGAGATTACCGTCCTATCCCCAACCGACGCGATGTCCGAAATTTTAAACGGGGGATAAGTTCGTAACTTTCCCCCATTTCAGAGAAACGCGTCCCAAAGTTTGAGATCCCCCTCCCCTCCATTTCCCCATTCATACACCGTCGGCGGCACGACATCCGCACTGCGGCCAGCCTCCTCCGTCCACCACCCCATCCTCCACCTTGCCGGAGCCGCTACCCCTACCCCGTCGTCCACTGCAAGAGATGGACGTCTCTCATCGACGGAGCTGGACCAGGATCCTTTCATCGCCTCCTCTCGCTTCATCGGCGCCGTCGTCCACCTTGCCGTTGCCGCTCCTACGACCGCCTCGTCCACGGCAACAGGATATATCCCCCGACCCGGCCGTCTGCCGTCTAAAGTCTTCTTCCCCGCCGCCAACAGCCATCGCACCCGCAGCACCCTCAACGTATCAGCATAGGCCTACACGATGTCGCAAGAGAGGTGGTACTCTTCCATATGTGCTTAAGTTATTGATCTCACCCGGAAAATAGATCGTAATTTGTTTACTGTACTTTTCTTGTCCGTACCAAATCGTAGTGGCTAGTTGAAAGCAAACATTGGTTGCGAAGTAGCTTTGTCCGGTTTGCACCTTCAGATCCGCCATGGCACGGGCACTATGCTCGTAAAGCTTATGGTTTCCCCCCTTTATATTCACTACCATCATCGTAGGTGCTTCGTGTCATGCTAGCACTGCTCCTCAAGACCTCAACCCAAAGCTTACGTGTTGAAATACGAATCTGATATGATGCTCATATCACTAAAACAGAGAACGTTTAATTGGTCACCTAATGTTCCTATATTCGTTTCTAAAAGCATGTGCACCACCCACTGGTCCAGCTAGTTCCACTTTCCTGATTTTTCTCTTGATGCTTAGGGTTTCCCCCTTTTATCTACTCTACTATGATCTGCGTAGGTGCTTTGTGTCGTACTAGCATTACTCCACCCTTCAAGCTAAACAACACAACACTCAGAATTTGAAAGCTTAGTTGTTCAAATATGATTGTGATATGATACTGATATTAGTTAACCGACACATTTAATTGGTTAGCTAAAGGTCTCACTTGAGTTTCCAAATGCATGTCGCGACATATAGAGAGACATCATAATTGCATTTCTTTGTCACTTGTTGACCATACTTTCTTGTCCATACCAAATCTTAGTTGTTATTTCAAAGCAAACATCGGTTGCTAACTACCCTTTGCGCGGTTTGCAGCTTCAGACCTTCCATCCCACTGCCACGATCAATACTGTACTCATCATGCTTATGTTTTCCCCATTTTATGATGACCACAATCAGCCTACGTGGTTCGTGTCGTAATGGCACTGCTCCACCCATCGAGCTATACAAGCTTAGTTGTACAAATTCATATATGATATTATTGCTGATATTAGTAAAACTGAGAGATCTTTAATTGGTTAGCTAAATGTTCCTACTTTAGTTTCGAAATTCACGCGAGCCACATATGGAGAGACCGGAAAGAATAGTATTTCTCTGTGCGCTCTGGTTCATCATGGGTGGCCAACCGACATTGTATTGAAAGACATGTAATATCTTCAAACTGCTTGCTCTTCTGCTCTTCTTTAAGATGATACTCTTCTCTTGCGATCGACTGGTCAGGTTGAGTTGTTCTCCCTTAGTATATTTTGAATCTGTCAGGTCAGGTCGACTTGTTCTTCTTTACTATATGTTGAAGCTATCATCTGGGAAGTGTCATCACTTCTGGAGCTCTCATATTTTGAGTAGTAGGCCACATTATATTAATGCACACAACAAATTACAGCATGCATGACATCTTTTAAAAGAATTGCAGAGATAGCACAAAGGGGTTTACAGGGAGGCAGTATTGGATTAGAATCACTTCTGCATTACAAAGAAAATCTCACTTGTTTTTTATGTTTTCATGCATGTCAGATATTGAACATTATCAAAATGAATATGAGAATGGGCGCATGAGAGGAATATTGCGGAACGATCCACTGGCTAACAAACTTGGCATGGTGGAGGATGGCCTATCTTATTCACCCATCAAGGTGCTTGCTCTAACTTTGCAAAGTTGTATTGGTCGCACATATTTTGCATCTGACCTCTTGCATTACTTCTACTTTGTTACACCATCTGCTTAGTTTAAGCATCATATATGAGTATATGCCATACCTATCCATTTTCTGTACCTATTCCATGTGTCGTCACACTATGTTTTTCCAGTCAAATGTTGTTCTTTCGTAATAGATGTCCAAAAGGAAGAGGGTGAGTGTAGATCCTCAAGGAGTACAAACTAGGTATTTGGAAAAGGTAGTGATACCTGTTAAATCAGATAGATCAGCAGCCACAGAAAACACAGGCCCAACTGTACCACACTTTACCCCTACTCCAGTGGCCAAACCCCTATTAGAACTGCTGGGAGCCCAGCGTCAGGTACTGTCTATGATATCAATTCAAAATTTGAACTCCTAAATTTCTGCTTGTGCCTTACCTTCTTTCTTGTATGAAAATGAATTTCAGATGAATCTCCTTGCTCAAAGGATCATACGATCTCAAAACAATAATGGGCTCTGCATTGCTCTTGTCAGTACCTCTCTCCCTTTTGCCTTGTAACGATGTACTTAATTAATTGCTATTTGATTATGTATCATCAGTCTGCACCTGAGCTTCATTATCCTCTATTTCTTCCAATATTATTTGATCTATATTTACTCTTTGCAAAATGTAGAATAATGGCAATGCTTATAAAGAATTTTCTTTGGGGAATTTATTGAATTATCCTTCCATCAACATGGAGAAGGGCTTTGTCCAGCCCGTGTTAACATGTAATGTAAGTTCATCCTTCTCAAGCCTTCAAACTTTGTTCTAGTATAGATTTGGATAGGCATCATTTCCTCCACTGCTGTTTACATCTGATTGGATGTTTGCAACAACTACCAGTTTCAAATTGTAGTTGTAAAAACATGTTCCTTATGCAGAACAGATCCATTTATTTGGTTATATAATTGTGAAACCTGTTACGTGTCTCCTTGTTTCTCTTTCAGACTCGTATCTCTTACGCCAGGCAGAACTTTAGGGAAGATAGTGAGCCAAACCATCTTGAGGACAGCGAGATGACCCCAAGGTCCTATCTTGATGAAGACAGTGAGTTGAAGCTACTCACCAGCAGGTGTGAGACAACCTCTGTGCAGTCGCTGCCTCAATGAGTTCGACTTCTTCAGTCTCAACTTAAAGCGGAAAGGCTTGCTTCAGCTCAGCTCCGACTTGAAGTCAAAGATGCAATGAAGATGTCAGAGGACTGCCGTGCGCACCATCATGCCTTAAATCTAGTGTTGATGCATCTATCATTGACACAACTGAGGTCTACTCAGCTTCTTCAGCTGTTTGGGGGGCCCGACGTGGCCAGGCCTAGTGCCTTCTGAAGTGCTCTCAGTTTTGTATATTCTTTTGTCGGCGCGTTTATTTGCACTGTTGGCGAACTTTGATGCCCAGTGGATGTAATATGTGTGATAGCCGTGATAGCCTAGCGTAAGTTGCTTGCTTATTTATTTCCTTGTTGTCTTGTTTATTTGTTTGCTTGTAGTCATTGCAGTTCTTTTTCCGCGGTTTGCTAGTGGCTACAATAACCTATTTTTTAAAACTAGGCCACAATAACCATGGGCTAATATTTACTGTAGTGACACTGGGCCTCCTATGGGCCGTAGAAACAGTGGGCCTTCTACGAGCCATAGAAATAATGGGCCTTCTACGGGCCGTAGAAACAATGGGCCTTCTACGAGCCGTATCAGCAATGGGCCTTATACGGGCAGTATGATCGATTGGCCAAACATGGGCCAATAGCAGGCCGCATTATGGTCGTAAACGGGCTAGAGTTGGAATCGTCCGTTCATGGGCCGACCATAATGGGCCATCGTTAATAGGTCGTATTTGATGACGCTATGAAAACGGCCCAACGTATTAACGGACCACAAACGGGCCGACTGTAACCACGGGCTGAATTTGGCCCACAAGCAGAAAATGACAGTAACGGGCCGTAAGTAAACGAATGCTAGAAATGAGCCCAAGAATAAATGGGCTCTGAGAAGGCCGAAAGATAACATGGGCTGGAAACGGCCCAACGGAATAACGGGTCGTTAATGGGTATAAAGTGATACACTGTTCATTACGGGCCAGTTTCACCATGGGCCGTTAATGGGTGTAAAGTGATACACTGTTCATTACGGGCCAGTTTCACCACGGGCCGTTAATAGGCCAAGAGTTACATAGGGCCTCATATAGGCCGAAAGACGTCATGGGCCATACATGGGCCAGAAGTGAAAACAGGCTAGAATCATATTGGGTGGCCCAGATGACGCTACTGGGCCTAATTCGGATAGGGCGTAACGGGCCTTGGGTTAGCGGGCTGTAAATGGGCTATATGCGAACAGGCCGTTAACAGGCTTTACATGGGCCGGCCCGCCACCTTTTGACCAGGTCAAACGGCCGGCCTTTTCACAGGAATGGGCCTCTGTTGGGCCATGACACGTGTCGACGTATCATAGGCGCCTTCTGTCCAATGAGTGGATGACATCTGTCCCAACGATGAGCCAACACGTGTTTCCTCCAGCCAATGATGATTTTACACGTGGAAAATCCCCATTGGTCGGGGCTGTTAACGGGTTATCGGATCCAAAACCCGACCCGATAGATTAACGGCGTTCCGTTACAGTGGATGCCACGTGTCGGTCACCCTTGACGAAAGCACTTCTGTGACGCGGGATTTATCGTCATGGAAGTGGACACTTCCGTGATGATAATTTTGGTAATGTCATGGAACACTTCTACGACAGCACAGGTATGACTATCTTGATTCTGTCATAAAATCGTCATGGATGTACATGCATGACAGAAAATGTGACCTACTGTGACAAACACGTATCATCACGGAAGTGTATTTTTTTGTAGTGATTAGTCCTCAGTCCCATCGTGGACGGGTTTCGACTTACCAAGGTCCTCATGGACGGCGGCAGCGGACTAAACCTCATTTATGAGGACACACTCCACAAAATGGAAATAAACAGGAGCCGCATCAAGCAAAGTAGCACAACCTTCTGAGGAATCATTCCCAGTTGAGAGGCGTGATGCGCGGGAAAAATCACACTTGACGTGGTATTCGGCACGCCGAAGAATTATCGGTCCGAAGAAATCACTTTCCAAGTGGCCCCTTTCAGCAGCGGATACCACGCCCTGTTGGGGTGGGATGCTTTTACACGCTTCCAAGCTATACCTCATTACGGGTATATGAAGCTCAAAATGCCCGGACCAAACGGTATAATCACTCTCGTCAGTGATCCGGACATAGCACTCCGCGCTGAAAACAAAACAACATCCCTGGCCCTTGAGGCGCTATCCGAAGCCCTCGCGGCCGAAGAATTAACCGCACTGCGCTCCACGGTGGACAGGGACGATGTGATCCTCGACAAACACCCCAAATCCACCTCATTCAAACCAGCAGAAAAAATAGTCAAATTCCAGGTCCACCCAACGGACCCCAAGAAGACAACATCTATCGGAGCACAACTGAACCCAACAGTTGACACCGCACTACGAGAATTCCTGCGCGAAAACTAGGACATATTTGCCCGGCACCCTTCAGATATGCCAGGGATCCCACGCAAGCTGGCCGAACATAGCCTCAATATATTAAAGGGATTTAAACCGGTCAAGCAAACACTGCGGCGCTTTTCCGAACCCAAGCGACAAGCCATGGGGGAGGAGCTGGCCAAGATTATCGAGGCCGGATTCATTAGAGAAATTAAACATCCGGACTGGCTGGCAAACCTGGTGATGGTACCAAAGAAGGACAAATCCTAGCGTCTGTGTGTCGATTTCAAAGACCTCAACAAGGCTTGCCCTAAGGATCCCTTCCCCCTCCCCCGCATTGATCAAATCATTGACGCCACCGCTGGACACGACTCACTGTGTTTCCTCGATGCATACTCCGGATACCATCAAATCAAAATGAAGGAGTCCGATCAAGCTGCAACAACATTTATTACCCCATATGGGCCATTCTGCTTCAACAGCATGCCCTTCGGGCTCAAGAACGCTGGTGCCACATACCAACGCATGATTCAAACATGCCTGGAGAAGCAGATCAACAAGACAGTAGAAGCTTACATCGATGACGTCGTCATCAAAACTAGGCACGTCGAAACACTAATAGACAACTTACGTCTTACATTCGACAACCTTCGTGCGTATGACATTAAACTCAACCCGGAAAAGTGTGTCTTCGGCGTCCCCGCTGGAAAACTGCTGGGCTTCATCATTTCCAATAGAGGAATAGAAGCAAATCCAGCTAAGATCCGAGCTCTGTCACAGTTGGCTACACTAACAGACCTCAAACAAGTGCAAAAACTAGCTGGTTGCGTGGCAGCGTTAAGTCGCTTTATCTCCATATTAGGAGAAAAGGCACTACCACTCTATCGCCTCTTACTGCGCACCGATAACTTCGAATGGATAGACGCGGCGACTGCCGGACTGTAAGAAACAAAGGCCCTCCTAGCAAGCAACCCAATCCTGGCCGCACCAAACGCTGGCGAACCCATGTTGCTATACATATCGGCAACACATCAGGTGGTGAGCGCCGTGCTCGTCGTCGAACGAGAACATGACGGACACAAATTCCTACTTCAAAAACCAGTATACTACGTATCTACTGTCCTCACACCATGCAAATCCCGGTACCCCCATTACCAAAAGATAGCATACGCGGTCTTCATGGCATGCCGAAAGCTACGACACCACTTCCAGGAGTGTTTAATCACGGTGGCTTCTGAAGTCCCACTCGGTGACATAATTAACAACCACGATGCCATGGGACGGATCGCCAAATGGGCCATAGAGCTACTTCCATTTGACATAACATAGAAGCCACGTCGAGCCATCAAATCCCAAGTGTTGGCTGACTTCGTCGCCGAATGGACAGAGGCTGAACTCCCTAAAGAGTACGGCGCATATTCCAATTGGGTTATGTACTTTGACGGCTCCAAAATGCTGGCGGGGCTAGGAGCGGGAGTCGTGTTAACATCCCCCACTGGATATGTCGTCCGGTATGTACTCCAAATACTATAAACAGACTCCAACAACGCAGCCGAATACGAGGCCCTATTGCATGGTTTTCGGATGGCCGTATCCATGGGCATACAACGCCTAGAGGTGCGCGGGGATTCAAACCTCGCAATATCTCAAATAAATGGAGACTTTGATGCCAAAGATCCAAAGATGGCAGCTTATCGTAATGCCGTCTTAAAAATGTCGGCTCGGTTCGAAGGGCTCAAATTTCATCACGTCGCCTGAGAAAGTAATCAGGCAGCGGACGTCCTTGCTCGCATTGGCGCCAAGCGCGACCCTGTCCCACCCAACATTTTCCTGGAAAGGCTTTTCAAGCCATCCGTGGTGTGGCAAGGGGAGGGCGGCAACAACAGTCCAGATTCGAATACAACCCCAAATCCCGAACACACCGATAGCATCGGGGGCTCAGCCACCGAAATAACACCGTCGGCCCATCTCATTATTGTCATCACCCCATGGACTGAACCCTTCTTGGCCTACATTAATAGGAAGGAGCTTCCCGAAGACCAGAATGAGGCTCGCCGCATTGTCCGGCGTTCGAAGGCCTACAAGGTTCACGACGGAGAGCTCTACAAGAAAAGTACTACCGAAGTACTTCAAAGATGTATCTCCAAGGAAGAGGGGCGGCAGCTTTTAGCAGAAATTCACGCTGGTCTCGGCGGACAGCACACCGCAGCTCGGGCCCTTGTTAGCAAGGCCTTCCGTACTATGTTTTATTGGCCGACAGCCTGAGCAGACGCGCATGATCTTGTCCAACGCTGCGTCGGATGCCAACTCTTCGCCAACCAAAGCCACATGCCCCCAACTGCCTTACAAACTATCCCCATTACTTGGCCTTTCGCGGTCTGGGGACTGGATATGGTTGGACCCCTTAAAGGGGGAAGCCATAAGAAAAAATATCTGCTGGTCATGGTGGACAAATTCACTAAGTGGATAGAGGCTAAACCGGTCAAAATGGCTGAGTCCGGCCCGGTGATAGAATTCATATCCGGTGTTGTGCACCGTTATGGTGTCCCACACAGCATCATCACCGACAACGGCTCTAATTTCACAGCCGACGAGGTGAAAACCTGGTGTACTAATCTTGGCATTAAACTCCATTACGCCTCTGTCTACCACCCGCAAACCAACGGTCAAGTCGAACGAGCCAATGGTCTTATTATGAGCGGCATCAAGCCCAGACTAGTGCGGTCTTTGAGAGAATCAGACAAGCACTGGGTTGAGGAGCTCGACTCCGTACTCTGGGGGCTGCGGACCACGCCCAACCGCACTACCGGATACACACCTTTCTTCATGGTGTATGGCGCGGAGGCTGTATTGCCCTGCGATATTATCCACGACTCACCTCGAGTGCGTATGTATGAAGAGAGAGAAGCCGAGCTTGATCGGCAGGACAACCTAGATGCCCTGGAAGAGGAGCGCGATGTCGCAAAAGCTCGGTCAGCATTTTACCAACAGCAGGCTCGAAGATATCAAAGCAGAGAAGTACGTGCCAAGACCTACAACATTGGCGAACTCGTTCTACGCGTGCCGGAGAAGAAAAAGGACAAACTCAAGCCCAAAAGGGGGAGTCCCTACATAATTGACGAAGGACCGGCCTTCTGTTCGCCGACCTTACTTTTCGAGGCCTTGCTCGGCGCGGGAGCCGCTCTTCTTGGAGTCATCCCCGGCGTAGCATGACGTGCCGAACGCCTCCCCTTTGAAGCATGAGACAGTGTGGTGGGTGAGGCAGTGCGAGGAAACTCTTTCAAGGGGGATTTCTCCTGATTACTTACGTGTGAAGCTAGAAGAAGACCAGGATAATCGGCGATGATGGCCACTTCTGGGCCGTCATAGCTCGCCTGGTAAAACACCCCTTCCGCGAGTACCACGAATATATCGGGGTCCTCTTTGAACCCAGGATCAAGCTCCCGGTTGTGGTTCTCCGGCTGTGGGGCAGGGCTATTAAGCCCCTCGGTTACCTTCCCCAGTGCTGATTCAAAAAAATGGATGGGGAATTCGTTAAAAATGGCTAAGAGAGCGGAGTGAATAAAAGCAAAGGGGTTAGGACTTACCCAGCTGGGAGGGTTGTACATGGAGTACCCGTCTCTGCGATTGATGCGGAGAAATTCTTCTTCCTCCCCTTTGAACAGCTCAGCTAGTATCTTGGCTAGAGCGGCGGGGGTGTCCGGACCTTTCCGACCACAACGGGAGGTGTCATCCTCCCCATTGTAGTGCCACATTGGGAGCCCTCTGTATTGAAGTGGCTGAACCCCTCACACTATGGAGGTCACCATAACCTCTAGTATTGTAAAACCAGACTGGGCAAGCATCCTTATCTTGCCAAGGAGCTGACGAACCTCCGCACTGTCCTCCTCTTCAAGACTTCGGGGACGCCAGCTGTGATGTTTCTTTAACGGAACGCTTGCAAATTCCGGGAGACCCTTGCGAACTGGGTCGGGGAGAGCGACGTCTTCTATATAGAACCATTCGGAAGGCCATTCTTCAGATGCCTTCCTTGGTGTGCCGGACAGGTATCCGGTGTCGGCGATGCGCCATACTTCGGATCCGCCCACTTCAAATATTGACCCCTGGTGGTTGCGCGGGATAAGACAGAACAACTTTCTCCACAGTTTGAAATGGGCCTCAATGCCCAGGAACAGTTCGCACAAAGCGACGTAGCCCGCAATATGCAGAATGGAGGCGGGAGTAAAGTTTTGCAGCTGAAGGCCATAGTATTCCAGAAGCCCTCGGAGGAACTGATGGATTGGAAACCCAACACCCCTTAGCAGATAAGGGACTAAACAAACTCGCTCCCCCCGGATGGATTGGGAAAATCCTCCGCCTGGGTCTCACCGTTAAGGGAAGCTTGCCCTGCTCGAACAGGGACCAGATCTGCAGGGGGGAGGAATCCCTGCATTTGCAGCTTCTTTAATTGGCTGTAGGCCACTGAGCACCTCTCCCACTCGCCTCTCTCTGAGTCGAAGGAGGAACTGGGAATGCTAGCCATGTTGGAATGGCTTCTCCTAGTAGTCTTTGGGGATTTTTCTCCGCGAGATATTGAATGGATCTAAGATCCTATCTCTTTAAATAGGCGCTCTTCCTGGCCTAAACGGGGTGTTATTTGCAAAAATACCCTGACCCACCGCATTCGCTCGACACGTGGAAGACGAGGTTATTAAACGCGCAGAAGCCGAGGGGAGACATTGAATCTACGGCCGAATACACTACTTGGAAATCATTAAAGGAGGAACCCGCCTTGCAATGCCGAAGACAATTTGTGTGCCGGACACCACGCTTTTGAAGACTGGTTCGAGGGCTACTGAGGGAGTCCTGGACTAAGGGGTCCTCGGGCGTCCGGCCTGTTATCCATGGGCCGGACTGATGGGCTGTGAAGACATGAAGGCCGAAAAATGTACCCGTGTCCGGATAGGACTCTCCTTCGCGTGGAAGGCAAGCTTGGCGATCAACTATGAGGATTCCTTCTTATGTAACCGACTCTATGTAACCCTAGATCCCCCCGCTGACTATAAACCGGAGGGTGTAGTCCGGAAAGGATATACTCATTACCATAGTCATAACAGGCTAGGCTTCTAGGGTTTAGCCATTACGATCTTGTGGTAGATCAACTCTTGTAACACTCATATTCATCAAGATCAATCAAGCAGGAAGTAGGGTATTACCTCGATAGAGAGGGCCCGAACCTGGGTAAACATCGTGTCCCCTGTCTTGTTACCATTGACCTTAGACGCATAGTTCGGGACCCTCTACGCGAGATCCGCTAGTTTTGACACCGACATGGGGGCTATTCCGATGGCGGCAGTATTCCGAACCCCTATGAGCCGCTGAACAGGGTGGCGATCTTATGGCCGGTACACAGCCGGCGCTCGGTTCGACAACCGCCACAGCTGTGACCTCTAGCTCAACTGATGCGGCGGCGGCTGGTGCTAGCGGCACTGCACGCCCGCCGGCTCAAGCTCTGACAGAGTTATTGGAGGCTTTGGCGACTTTGATGGGGGTGGAGGTGACCCCGGACGACCAGGAGTAGCACAAGGTGGATATGGCAAAGCTACGAGATGAGATAGGTCAATCCAAGGAAGAGCTGGCAGCTGAGAATGCTAGGATGGCTACGGAGCGAGCTGCTTTGGATGCTTAGGCACAACGGATCCAGGCAGACTCTTTCCGACTCACCTTGGATCAAAATGCTTCAAATGAAATCATGAGAAGGAGGCACCAGAGTCGTTTACCCCTGGTTTACGATGCGAGGAACCTCTTCAACACGCCTGGAGCAGGGACGAGTGACCCGCCAATGGTGAACCGGGAGGTTGAGGCACCTGTGACTGGAGCGCCGGTTCAGCCACGTGCGATGGATCCGCCTTGCTTGAATAATATTCCGCCTCAGCACGTTCCGACACCGCCGGGTCATTATTCTAACCCTTTAGATAATATGATTGCTGCGGCAACATGATTGGCGGCTCTACCAGTTGAAAGAGAGTCTCCGGCTGCGATAGAGACACGGATGGCCAGAGAACTTCTTCAGACAGCGCTGGATCAACAAGCGGCTTATTCGTGTAGTCGTGAAAGGATTCATTCAACCCCTTGACCAAGCCGGAGTTATAGCCCGCACATTGACTCGCCAGCAGTTTCAAGCAGTGTACAGCGCCGTAACCGACCTCATGGGCATGACCCGATGCACGGTGGTGTTGATGCTTAGATCTTGGCGGCTCAGCTGGCAATGTCGGTGTCAAAACCGGCGGATCTCGGGTGGGGGTCCCGAACTGTGCGTCCAAGGCGGATGGTAACAGGAGGCGGGGGACACAATGTTTACCCAGGTTCGGGCCCTCTCGATGGAGGTAATACCCTACTTCTTGGTTTATTGATCTTGATGATATGAGTATTACAAGAGTTGATCTACCACGAGATCATAGAGGCTAAACCCTAGAAGCTAGCCTATGGTATGATTGTTGTTGTCCTACGGACTAAACCCTCCAGTTTATATAGAGACCGGAGGGGGCTAGGGTTACATAGAGTCAGTTACAAGGGAGGAGATCTACATATCCGTATTGCCAAGCTTGCCTTCCACGCCAAGGAGAGTCCCATCCGGACACGGGTCGAAGTCTTCAATCTTGTATCTTCATAGTCCAATAGTCCGGCCAAAGGATATAGTCCGGCTGTCCGAGGACCCCCTAATCCAGAACTCCCTCAGTAGCCCCTGAACCAGGCTTCAATGACAATGAGTCCGGCGCGCAGATTTGTCTTCAGCATTGCAAGGCGGGTTCTTCCTCCGAATACTCCATAGAAGATCTTGAACACAAGGATAGTGTCCGGCTCTGCAAAACAAGTTCCACATACCACCGTAGAGAGAATAGCATTTCCACAAATCTAATCTGCTGACGACCTTTCATAACGTGACATCAGACCACGGCCTGATCATTATTTGAACCTTTTTCCCAATCAGCCTGCCACTGCATGTTTTGCGAGGCGATTTTATTGGCACGTCTTGTCGAAGCAGAGATTATTACGGGATTCTCATCAATATGGATGTGGGTAACCCAATCGTGCCCGTTGGTATGACTCCTCGATTTTAGGCAAGTCCCAAACGGCCACGAGGAGGACGCTTGATATTCACCCTCTTTATAAAGAGGCCAAGACCTGTCCTTTTTCTTCTCGTACTCGATCGAATCCTTCCTCCGCCTCGAGTTTCAACACCCAAGGCTCAGGTCAGGCGCTTCGGACTTTCAACCATGTCCGGATCCAACCTTCAAGGTCGGTGGATGCCCTCCTCTCTCACAGAGGAAGACATCAAGAAGCTAAGAGAGGCTAGTTACTTGACCGCCAAAATCTCGCACAGGCTACCTGCTCAAGGGCAGGTCATTCCCACTCCCGAACCCGGCGAGAGCGTTGTTTTCATCTCTCACTTCCTCCGAGGGCTAGGCCTTGTTCTAGATCCCTTTGTTAGGGGGCTCATGTTCTATTACGGGCTGGATTTCCATGACCTGGCCCCGGATTCCATCCTTCACATCTCGTCGTTCATCGTCGTGTGTGAAGCCTTCCTCCGCATTACCCCACACTTCGGCTTATGGCTCAAGACCTTCAATGTGAAGCCGAAGATGATTGAGGGGCGACATGCAGAGTGCGGAGGTGCCGTAATAAGCAAAGGCGCCGATGTTCCATGGCCAAAGGGTTCCTTCACGGAGGTGTCCAGTTTATGGCAACGGGAGTGGTTTTATATCACAGCTCCCCGGGGTACCAAGTGGGTAGCCGCCCCTACCTTTCGCTCGGGCCCCCCGCCACAACTGACGTCATGGATCAACAAGGGGCTGGACTGGGGGCCAGTAAATGATGTGCCGATATTGCAGAGTCGCATCCGAGATCTCCTCGAGAGAGATGTCAGCCTGGTCACGGTAATGCAAGTCATGCTAGTTCGTCGAGTCCCACCTTGCAAACGTCGACCCCTCCGTATGTGGGAGTTCAACCCGGAAGGACCGCGAGCTATTCAGCACTTCCTCGGCATGACGCTCGAAGAGATGTACAAATTGTTCTTCAGACCAGAAATAAGGTGTCCGGACACCACCGAGGATGCGGGTCTGAGCTGCAATCGTCTAGATACCGCAGTAAGTAGTCCCGTGGCCGAACACGTTGTCTTTTAATTTATCACAACATCATCCTGAAAAGTCGCCTTTTGACCAGGACTGGATAAAAAAGGTGAAGATGATCAGGTGTCCGGCCCCCCTTCCCGAGGGCTCACCAGATCCTGTACTAGCCAGGATGCTTGAGCTTGCGCCTTATCAAGCGCCATCAGGGGAAGGTAAAGGGAGGAACAAAGAGGCCGAGAGCGAGCCTCACTTACTATTCATCCAGACCGGGGGAATCAGTGCCTCCTGGAAGGAGGATAACCGGGGGGAAGAATCTAAAATTCCCTCTCCCCAGGGAAGGAAGAGGACCGCCTCTGAAGACTTGGAAGTAATGGTCTCCAAGCGAGGGAAGAATCCTTTGTCGGAGGGTCCTACCCCGGAGGGTACCCTTGCTGCACAGTGCCCGCAAGGGGATCAGCCCTCCACCGAGTTGTAAGTAAACAAAGAGTACTTAATAGTAAAAAATATCCTGCTTTACTTCTGAGGACAATAACCGAAGCATATATCTTGTAGTTCAGATCGTAGCCCTTCTCGACAGAGTTCGTCTTCGGGGGATCTTCTTCCGGAGATGATGGAGAGCGAAACATCTCCCCATGCCTTCCCGCCTCATGAGGCGGGTGACCCTGAGGTGTCGTCACGGAGGATTTCTCCTGATCCGCCAAGGCCAGAGGGTAATCCTTCGGCCACCCAAAGCCCGGAGTATTCGGCTCCCATGGAAAGCAACAGAAAGAGGCTGGGACCGTCCGGTGCGCGACCCGACGCACTGAAGGATCTTCTAGAGCAAGCGGCTATCTCAGAAGCGCATCGTACGCTAATGGGTACGGTGGTTGAGAGGATTTCATCCGCCGAAAGCGGGCTGCATGAAGCTTTTATGAGCCTGCTGAGAGGCTTTGAGGTACGCAAAGTAGTATATGTTTTCGATGGTACCGCACACGCTAGGTGTGCCATATGCAGATAGTAGCCCCTGAGACTCCGGTTGCTGTCGAAAACGGCGGCAAACAGAGGATCGTAGTCCCAGGTAATAATCATGCCGCCTTCATGTGCAGGTGGCGGAAGGTCCGGTGGCTAGCCGGACTGGTGAGTTTGCCGAGCTGAAGCGGCAACTTGATGCGGCAGATGCCGACATCGTGCTTGTAAACAAGCGGCTCGACGAGGCACAGGGTATGTGATTTCTCGATGATCAACACATAGTAAGAGGAGCATGATGCTAGTATCTTTAATATGTTGTGACTGCAGATGGGGCTGCTGCCGTGGAGACCCTTCGGGCGGAACTTGCCCGTGCCAAGGAACAAGCCAGGAAGAGTGATGCGGCCGCTCTAAAGGCGGTCGAAGAGCTGAGAGCCGAACAGGCTACGCATTGCCAAAGCAAGGATAAAATAGCCAAGATGGCTGTTGAATTGAAGGATGTCGCCGCCCGTTACGAGCTTCTTGAAAAGGAGAATCAAACGAAGATGACGGACCTGGAGAAGGCCATGGTAGCGGCCAAGGTCGCCCGCTCTAAAATCAGAGCGGCGAAGGAGGAGCTGCGTCAAGCCAGGGATATTGCGGCTGGGAAGCCCTTTTTGTTGCGGACGAAGTTCGGAGATCCTAAGTATGCCCCTCTTGATCAACTATGGAGTTCTGTAGACGCATACGTGGATTTGGCAGCGAGTGCTGCTGATGCGGCCAAGTATTTCAAAGATTAAAAAGATCGTGAAGTTGAAAAGCTATTCTGGTCATAGTTCAATGTTCCAGTGCGTCCGCTGCTGTTGAATGAGCAAATGGCCGAGTGGGCCGAGCTCCATAGGTTGTCCGGGCTTGCCATGAGGTCTGTTGTGGATCATCTTTGGCCGGAAGGGCCAAGGCCGAATAGTTATTTTAGTTTAGTGCAACAGTTCCTTGGTGCTGTGCTGCACGTCGACGCTATGAAGAAGTCGGCGTGCATAGAGGGTGCGCGGATGGCACTTGCCCGTGTCAAGACATACTGGGCAGAGATGGAGGCCACCGCTATTGCAACCCAGAGTTCGGCCGTGGGCCGAGTATCGGCCGAGCACTACTTTGAAGAAGTCCTTGAAGGCGCTCATTTAATAGAGGCTCAGTGCTCGAAGAATATTATGTTCTAGTGACATGTATTCCCATTGTAAGAACAATGCTTATTAAATTATAAAGGCTGTGTTTATACTTTTGCCTGAAAGTATTATGATGCCTCCTGTGCGGCCGTTTATGTATATATGTATATAACCTGAAAGTTTGCAGTCGTCGGCTTCAGCCCCCACGCATATAATGTGGGGGTGTTCGCAAAAAACGCGTGTTCACACTTGATCCAATGTCTTGGTCCATTAAGGAGGTGATAGCGCAGCGAACGAGGCAATCAGACTATAGTGCTTTAACACTTTCACTTGGCCATAGGAGTTTGACGGTGGGACTACTATATAGCCCCTGGTACCTCCGCGCTCATCCGAATACGGGGCGCGTACGTAGATGACCGGGAAACGGCCCTTCGTTAATGCGGAGGAATCCCGAAGATTCCGCTTAGTCATCGAGTGGTTAACCAGTCTCGCGCTTTATCATGACAGTCAGTTTTCGGCTTTCTCTACTGAGGTGCTCACCCGGATGAACCAGGGCACAATCGCAGTAGTTCTCCCGGTGCCACCTTAGCTGATAGAGCGGAACGTAAGGTAGCAAAACACGGGAGCCGGGCAAACCCAACATTTGACCAAAGACATGATTCGGAGCTAATGCATATAAGGGCAAACTCGCGACGCCGCACACTCCCTAAGGTATTCGGTCTTTACAACATATTCCGGGCTGAATAACGCCCTTGATAGTGATCCCTGAGTGTCCAGGTACGTGCATCGTTCTGGCATAACGAAATGCCAATAACGTCAGCATCGCTCTCGGTTATACTGAGTATCCGGAGGATGTGAACAACAAGAGACAGTAAAAAAGGTTTACACAGGGTCTTAATCTGAAAAGAAACCTTTGAGCGGGTCCCTGCTGCACGTCTGCGCCTGTGTCTCTGTTGTGCCGTATCCTGGAAGGGTGTAGCACGATTGTCGTCTGTAAAAGAGAAGAACTTAGGTGAAAGTTGTCATGCGAAAATTGGTTATTCTAGATAAACCATGAAAATTCAAGATAAATAAAGTTGAGCCGAACTAGCCCTGTTTACAGCGGGAAGCCCCTGGTACTGCCTATGAGGGTAAATCCATCAAACCAATCTTAGGTATATCTAAGTTGTTACAGCTAGTGATGTGCCGGACTCGTCTAGCCGTGTCCGCGGTTTTGACGACCGATCGTTTATTCTGGTTGGAGAGGTCGTTTAGTGTTCGGCTGCTAAAGCCGCCACATGTTCTTCCGCGCATAAGGAACGCTCGATATTTCTGCTAATTGGGATAATGCCACGTGGACCGGGCATCTTAAGCTTAAGGGAAGCGTAATGCGGTACTGCATTAAAATGAGCAAAAGTTGCTCTTCCGAGTAGTGCTTGATAGCCACTTCAGAATGGAGCGATGTCAAAGATTAACTTTTCACTTCGGAAGTTGCCGGGAGAACCGAATACAACCTCTAGTACTAGAGAGCCCGTGCAGCGGGCCTCTGGGCCCGGTATTACTCCCTTAAAGGTAGTATTACTGTGGCTGATTCTTGTTGGGCTATCCCCATTTTGCGGACTATGTCCTGATATATCAGATTAAGACTACTGCCGCCGTCCATAAGGACTCGTGTGAGATGGTATCCGTTTATTATTGGGTCTAACATCAAGGCAGCCAATCCTCCATGCCGGATACTTGTCAGGTGGTCCCTGCGATCAAAAGTGATCGGGCAGGCCGACCAGGGGTTGAAATTAGGGGTGATGGGCTCTACGGCACGTGTGTCTCGGGGTGCATGTTTGCTTCTCCTCTTCGTCACGTGAATTATGTTCACTATTTTGACCTCTGGTGGGAATTTTTCTGTCCCCCAGTGCTTTGATGTCGAGGCTCGTCCTTGTCTTCACTTGGTGTCTCCCTCCCCTTGTGTTCGGCATTTAGCTTACCAGCCTGCTTGAAGACCCAGCATTCTCTGTGGGTGCGATTTGCGGGTTTATCGGGGGTGCCATGAATCTGACATAGTTTGTCTAGAATCTTGTTTAGGCTGGACGGTCCATCTCTGCTGCCTTTGAAAGGCTTTTTCCGCTGACCCGATCAAGAGCCCCTGAATTCGGCGTTTACCACCGAGTTATCTGGGCTGTCTTCCTTATTTCGATGCTTGCTTTTACTGCGTCGTGGTTTTCCATTGCCATCCCTGACTTCGGATGTGCCTGGGTCGCTGGTGCTACTACGGGCTAGCCAACTATCTTCGCCTGCGCAAAAGCAGGTCATGAGGCTTGTCACAGCTGCCATTGTTCTCGGTTTTTCTTGGCCGAGGTGTCTGGCGAGCCATTCGTCTCGGACGCTGTGTTTGAAAGCTGCTAAGGCTTGGGCGTCCGGGCAGTCAACGATTTGGTTCTTCTTAGTGAGAAATCTGTTCCAAAGCTTTCGGGCTGACTCTCCGGGCTGTTGAATTATGTGACTTAAATCGTCTGCATCCGGAGGTCGGACATAGGTCCCTTGAAAATTAGACCTAAAGGCATCCTCAAGCTCCTCCCAGCTTCCAATTGAGTTTTCGGGGAGGCTCTTCAGCCAGTGCTGAGCTGGTCCTTTCAGCTTGAGCGGCAAGTACTTGATGGCGTGGAGATCGTCTCCGCGAGCCATATGTATATGGAGG
This sequence comes from Triticum aestivum, assembly GCF_018294505.1. NCBI lineage: Eukaryota > Viridiplantae > Streptophyta > Magnoliopsida > Poales > Poaceae > Triticum > Triticum aestivum. The sequence goes on along the minus strand of NC_057808.1, from coordinate 327,818,609 downwards.
ATAAAGTCCTCAATCCAGACCCCAGGGTCTGTGGTTCCGTCGTACGCCTCTATGTTCAAGGGTTTGAATCCTTCTGGAAATTCGTGGTCCAGCACCTCATCGGTGAAACATAGGGGGTGTGCGGCACCCCTGTATTTGGATGTGTCATGGCGTTCTGACGGTTGTAGTGTTCAGTTTTGGTTGTGCGCTGGAGCGCGTTTCCTTGATCCGTAGATGGATCTGGTCATGCCGGTCTTCTGATGCAAGTCCTCACGTGAATCGTGTGCTGACTTATGTGTGGCCTTGTTAGCCGCTCTATCGTGGCCACGAGGTGGTCGATCCGACCGATTGGCCGTTTTGTTTTTCGGCTGTGTGGGCTCTAAGGCCTCATCATCAAATTCAGGCAACAGCTTGCGCTTTGGATAGCTCTTTGTGTGGTAACTACCACCATACTTTTCTTCATTGTCGAGCACCTTGTTCCATCTACTGTTGAGCGTATTCTGCGCGGCCTTAAGCCTTTGCTTCTGCTTCTTCAGACTCCTCGCTGTGGCAATAAGCCTTCTGCGGAGGTTCTCTTGTTCCAAGTGCCTTTCCGGGATGATGTGTGCATCCTCGTCCGGACTGTTTTCCTCTCCGGAGGGGGGTTTATGACCTTTATCCTCGGCGTCGCCGTGTTCGGACAGCGGATCCGTACTATGTTCGCCGTTTGCTGGTTCATCCTGCTCTGCCGCTGGGTCAATGTGGTTGTCGTTTCCTCTGGAGTCGACTGGGGTGTTATTTTCTCTTGCGCTGTTGTCGCTGTTTTTGCCGAGGCGGGATTTGGAGCGGCGGCTACGTCGACGCTTTGGTTGCTTCTCGAGGGAGCTATCCTTCGCTGCATCCTTCCGTTCCTCGTCATTGTTTTCTTTGGGTGTATCCACCATGTATATGTCATGTGATGAAGTGGTTGTCCAGCGCCCTGTGGGCGATGGTTCCAGTTCCTCTCCTGCATCGTCATCCATGCCGTCGATGTCTTCGGAGTCGAAATCGAGCATGTCGGTTAAACCGTCGACAGTGGCTACTAAGTGGGTGCTGGGTGGGTCGCGAGTTTCTTCATCGTCCGCATCCCATTCTAGCCGGACATAGTTCGGCCAAGGGTCTCCTGACAGGGAGAGAGACTTCAACGAGTTTAGCACATCGCCAAAAGGTGAGTGCTAAAAGATATCCGCGGAGGTAAACTCCATGATCGGCGCCCAATCAGATTCGATGGGCACAGACACAAGCGGCTCGGAGTCCGTGGCCGGGGACGAATCCAACAGGTCGGCAACACGGGTCTCGTAATAGGTAAGGTCAGTATTCGGCGCTATCGCCACTGAGTGTGTGGCCTCCGTGGTGGGGTCCATCCACCCGTCCACAGATGGCGCAATTTGTTCCGGATTGAGGGCCGGAGTAGTTGCAGGTGTGATCTCCCGAACACAGTCCGATGGCAGAGCTAAATCATGCTCGTCGTGATTGTGCGGCGCACCTGACATGGGCTCGAATCCGTCGAAGATCAAGTCTCCGCGGATGTCGGCAGTATAGTTCAAGTTTCCAAACCTGACCTGATGGCCAGGGGCGTAGCTATCGATCTGCTCCAGATGGCCAAGCGAGTTAGCCCGCAGTACGAAGCCGCCGAACACGAAGATCTGTCCGGGGAGGAAAACCTCGCCCTGGATCGCATCGCTGTCATGGAGTTGTCCGATGATCGAAGGAGCCATCAAGCCTTGCGGTGATGGCACAGTGGAACTCTCAATGAAAGCACCAATGTCGGTGTCAAAACCGGCGGATCTCGGGTAGGGGGTACCGAACTGTGCGTCTAAGGCGGATGGTAATAGGAGGCGGGGGACACAATGTTTACCCAGGTTCGGGCCCTCTCGATGGAGGTAATACCCTACTTCCTGCTTGATTGATCTTGATGATATGAGTATTACAAGAGTTGATCTACCACGAGATCGTAGAGGCTAAACCCTAGAAGATAGCCTATGGTATGATTGTTGTTGTCCTACGGACTAAACCCTCCGGTTTATATAGACCCCGGAGGGGGCTAGGGTTACACAAAGTCGGTTACAAGGGAGGAGATCTACATATACGTATTGCCAAGCTTGCCTCCCATGCCAAGGAGAGTCCCATCCGGACACGGGTCGAAGTCTTCAATCTTGTATCTTCATAGTCCAACAGTCCGGCTGTCCGAGGACCCCCTAATCCAGGACTCCCTCAGGCGGCTCAACAACAATCTCCGGTTTATCCATCAGCATCAGTGGAAGCAGGAGTGACTTCTAGAACCTTGGGTGTGCCATGTTTAGTGTCGGCTCTGGATAACGAGCGTTTACCTAAGGATTTCAAGGGGCCTCGCAAGGTGCCTAATTACACGGCGGATCAGCCCCCTGAGGCTTGGATCGAGAGCTATGAGATGGCCATGGAGATGTTGGATGTTAGTGATGCTGCGTGTGCTAAGTATTTCACCATGATGTTGGATGGGTCGGCTCGTACTTGGTTGAAAGGGCTGCCCGCTAATTCCATTAGATCATGGGCAGAGTTGAAAGCTCGGTTTATCCAGAATTTTAAAGACACATGCAAGCAGCCTACGTAGATCCTGGATTTGGATTCTTGTGTCCAAGGTGAGCGCGAGTCAACAACCAATTGGGTGCGCCGAATCTCAGCTATTATACACTCCTCAGACAGTATCAATGTCGGTTCAGCAGTCCTGATGTTGGAGAAGAATTGCCGGTTTCTCCCCCTTAGGCAGAAACTGGGGCGGCTTAAACGCCACTGCAATGACATGGGGGAGCTCATGGCGGCTCTCATCAAGTATGCTGACTCTGATAGTACTAAAGACCCCGACTCTGATGATGAGAAGATGGGTAAGGGGAAGAAGAGTGGCGGTGCGAAGGGACATCAACATAACACGACAGGTCACGGTGGCAACGGTAAGCGCAAGGCTGAGGGTGGTTTAGATTTTGTGGCTAACACCAATACGCAGAACAATAATCAGCGCAAGAAGGGAAAGCCGCCCCGGCTTTGTGGGTCGAAGTTCAACCTGGAGGCGATGATGAATCATCCTTGCCCAAAGCATGGTACGCACAAGAAGCCGGCCAATCATCTGTGGAAGGACTGCTTCATCATGAGGGAGTATAGGAATTCCAATTTTTTCCAGAATAATCATGGGAAGAATGGCGGTTTAGGACCCGACTCTCACGGGCCTGGCTTTGGTGGTGGCGGCTCAAATTCTGGTTTCCAGGGCCAAGGCAATCAAGGTGGTTTCAATCAACAGTCTGGTCAAGGGAATCAGCAGCAGCAATCTGGTATCAGAGTAATCCGAAGCAGTTGAATAGTGGACAGTATCATGTATTCACTACGAGTTTGTGTAAACGTGACCAGAAGATTCATAAAAGGGCGGTGAACGCAGTTGAGCCGGTGATTCCCGGTTACTTGCGATGGTCTGAACGTCCTATTCTTTGGAGCCATGAGGATCACCCACCCCGGGTTGACAATCCGGGTCAGTTGGCTTTGGTGGTTGCACCTCAGGTTGGAGGGTATAGGTTCACTAAGGTGCTCATGGATAGGGGAGCAACATCAATATCCTTTACTACGAAACTTTTCATCGTATGAGTTTGACTGACAAGGATCTCAAGCCGTCTAACACTGTTTTTCATGGTGTGGTGCCTGGTAAATCGGCATACCCAGTGGGCAAGATAGCTTTGGAAGTGGCTTTTGGTGATGATCATGATTCCAGAGTTGAGACCTTGACCTTTGAGGTGGTGAAAATTAAGAGCCCTTATCATGCTTTGTTTGGGTAGCCGGCTTATGCCAAGTTTATGGCGAGGCCTTGTTATGTTTATCTGCAGCTCAAGATGCCGGGTTACAAGGGCACCATCACTGTGCACGGCAACAGGAAGATAGCCTTGGAATGTGAAGAAGGCGATGCTGCTTATGCTGAGTCTGTTTGTCCAACTGAGGAGTTGAAGTTTTATAAAGATAATGTTGACCCAACAGACATGACACCTTTGAAGAAGCCAACTACTGAGCATGACCCCTTGTTGAAGTTTAAGTTGGCAGACGACACTATGCTGGTTGACTTTTTTCCTGGCGACTCATCCAAGTAGTTCAGTATCAGTGCTAATCTGGATCCGAAATAGGAAAGCGCGCTCATCGAGTTCATTCGTGAGAACAGGGACATCTTTGCATGGAAACCTTCAGACATGCCAGGTGTACCGAGGGAACTCGCTGAGCACACTCTCAATATTGATCCGAAGTTTAAACCGGTCAAGCAATTCCTTCGTTGCTTTAATGAAGAGAGGCGTAAGGCCATTGGTGAAGAGTGGCTCGGCTCTTGGCAGCTGGGTTCATTATTGAAGTTTTTCATCCTGAATGGTTGGCTAATCCGGCGCTGGTGCTTAAAAAAACTGGTACTTGGTGCATGTGTGTGGACTACACAGACCTTAATAAGGCCTGCCCGGCTGATCCTTTTGCTCTCCCTCATATTGATCAAATTATTGATGCTACGGCGGGTTGTGAGCGTTTGAGTTTTTTGGATGCTTATTCTGGGTATCACCAGATCAAGATGGGAGTTAAGGACCAGGAGAAGACAGCCTTCATCACTCCTTTTGGAGCCTTCTGTTATGTGTCTATGCCTTTTGGGCTCAAAAGTGCCTAGGCGACTTACCAGCAGTGTGTGCAAAATTGCCTTCATGATCAGATTGGGCGCAATGTTCATGCTTATGTGGATGATATTGTGGTGAAATCAAGAAAGAAAGAGACCTTGATAGATGATTTGAAAGAGACCTTTAACAATCTCTGGGTCTACAAGATGATGCTTAACCCGGCCAAATGTGTCTTTGGCGTACCAGCAGGCAAGCTCTTGGGTTTTCTGGTTTCTGAAAGAGGCATTGAGGCTCACCTGTAAAAGATCAAGGCCATTACTTCCTTGGCTAAACCGGCGTCTATCAATGATGTTCAGTATCTGGCGGGTCGTATTGTGGCCTTAAGCCGGTTCATAAGCCGGTTGGGAGAAAAAGCTATCCCTCTATACCATATGATGAAGAAGACAGATCACTTTGTCTGGAGTGATGCTGCTGATCAGGCGTTTGAAGCCTTGAAGAAACAGTTAGCTGAGCCGCCGATCCTTGCTGCTCCCATTGATAAAGAGCCCTTGTTGTTATATGTGGCTGCCAATAGCCGAGTTGTCAGCATGGCAATTGTTGTGGAAAGGAAGGAATCAGGCAAGGAGTATCCGGTTCAGAGGCTGGTTTATTATATCAGTGAGGTGCTCATTGAGTCCAAGCAGAGGTATCCACATTGGCAGAAGCTGGTATATGGGGTGTTCATGGCTAGTCGAAAGCTCAAGCAATATTTTCTGGGTCATCCCATCACTGTGGTTAGTTCTGCTCCTTTAGGGGATATTATTCAAAACAGAGAAGCTACAGGTCGGGTAGCCAAGCGGGCCATCGAGCTTGGACCCCATGGTTTGAGATACATGCCTCCCACAACCATCAAATCTCAAGCACTTGTGGATTTCATCAATGATTGGACAAAGCTGCAGATGCCTGAGGAGAAGCCGGATAGCACATATTGGACTGTTCACTTCGATGGATCCAGGCAGTTGCAAGGCTCGGGGGCTGGAGTTATTTTGACTTCCCCACGAGGTGATAAATTTTGTTATGTTTTAAGGTTGATGTTCCCTTGTACTAACAATGCAGCTGAGTATGAAGCCTTACTCCATGGTCTTCGGATGGCTAAAGAGATGAATCTAAGCCATGTGAGGTGTTTTGGTGACTCAGATTTGGTGGCTCAGCAAGTTTCACGCACTTGGGATTCTAAGGACCCACTCATGGCGGCTTACCGCCGCGAGGTTGATGCTATTGTTGGTCATTTCAAAGGTTATCAAGTGGAACATGTTGATCGCAGGAAAAATGAGGCGGCTGATGCTTTAAGCCGGTTAGGGTCCCACCGTAAGCCGGTGCCACCTAACATTTTCGTTGATATTTTGCATAACCCTTCAGTCAAGTTGCCTACAGAGGAAGATTTTGCTATTCCTGACTCGGAGGCACAATTGGTGGCGGCTCTTCATGCTATTCCTGATTGGACAGTTCCATATTTGGCTTATATGACCCGGGGCGAGTTACCTGAAGATGAAACTTTGGCCAGGCAGATAACCCGGCGGTCTAAGTCAATGACTATTGTCAATGGAGAATTGCACAGCTGCAGTGTCACAGGGGTGTTTCAACGTCATGTTTCTCCTAAGGAGGGCCATGAGATTCTACGAGAGATTCATGAAGGAGATTGTGGTCATCATGCCGGCTCTAAGTCTCTCGTAGCCAAGGCTTTTCGTCATGGGTTATTGGCTGACGGCTCATGCTGATGCAGAGGATTTGGTCAGTAAATGTGATGGTTGTCAAATTTTTTCAAGAAGAGCTCATGTGTCGGCTCAAAAATTGAGGATGATTCCAATAATTGGCCGTTTGCAGTCTGGGTGCTCGATATGGTTAGACCATTCAAAAGGTCCAAGGATAAAAAGACCCACCTTTTGGTGGCAGTTGACAAATTTACAAAGTGGGTTGAGGCAGAGCCGGTCAGTAAGTGTGACGCGGCGACATCGGTTCAATTCATCAAAAGGTGATTTTCCATTTTGGTTATCCCCACAACATTATAACTGATAATGGCACTAATCTGTCCAAGGGTGCTATGAAATAATTTTGTCAACGAGAGCATATTCTACTTGATGTATCATCAGTGACTCACCCCCAGTCCAATGGCCAAGCTGAAAGAGCCAATCAAGAAATTTTGAGAGACATCAAGCCCCGACTTATGGTCCCTCTGCAGAGGACGCCGGGTTGTTGGTTGGAGGAATTACCCTCAGTGTTATGGAGCATCAATACTACCCCAACAGATCTACGGGTTACACGCCTTTCTTCATGGTCTACGGAGCAGAGGCGGTTCTCCCTAGTGACATCCATCACGATTCGCCCCGAGTGGCGGCTTATGTTGAAGCTGATAATGAAAAGGCACGTCAAGATGATCTTGACTTGTTGGATGAAGAGCGTGACCATGCGGCGGCTCGTTCGGCGATTTATCAGCAAGATCTGCGTTGTTATCACAACCGCCGGGTTAAAATGAGAACCTTTCAAGAAGGAGATCTGGTGCTCCGGCTTATCCAGGATCAAACTGATATGCACAAGCAATCCCCACCTTGGGAAGGGCCCTTTGTGGTCAGCAAAAATTTGAACAACGGGTCATACTACCTTATTGACGTTCGATACCACAAGGACTCACACACTTTGGAGGAGGAGACCCGCCGGCCGTGGAATATTGCTCATGTTTGGCCTTATTACACTTGAGCCACTGGCTCTTGTGATGTACATATTTCTATCAATGTATATATTATGATGAATATAATACAACCGGCATTCCTGATAATTCAGGGCCTCTGTCGTTCCATTTATGAGAATATGAGTCTTTATTGTCACTTCATACGATCACTTGGGGGCTTCCTGCTTATTGAGCATAGTTATGATTACCCTCTTGATCTGGCTTGTACGCCATGATTACAAAATACTTGGGGGCTTCCTGCTCATTGAGCATAGCTATGATTACCCTAATGATCCGGCTTATATGCCTGAAATGAAATATTACTTGGGGGATTTTGTTAATGAACAAAGCTTTGTTCACCCTTGTAATAGGCTTGGACGCCAGGTGTATTCACCAAAAACTCTAGGTTATCCTGCCTTTGTTTTCCTGCCACTCCAACCAAGTAATCCTGGAATGACTCGCCGTACTCCTGACAATCAATCTTGTAAAAGACACTGAATTTGTCAAAGTTAAAACGACGATTGGTCATGTGAGGTCCGGCTGACGGGTTTGAATTAAGGTTTAACTCAGCGGCTGCGTGGCCCTTGAATAACGCTTAACATGGAGGCTTGGCAGCCTATGAATGCCTTGTTTTCTATTTTTTTCTTGATTTATATTTGATTTAAACATTTTAGAAGATTGCTTTTTTGTGCCATGTTGATACATGGTTGAAAACTGATTAGGGCCAAGGTGCCTTACGGTTCATATATGAATCTATTCGGAGTTTTGTTAACCCGGCCTGGCTTTGGACTTTAAGTCGCCAATATATGATGATTTTGTGCTTAGAGTTCTGGCTCTAAGCTTTGGGATATTACCCCTTGCTGCATATGGCGTGATGAGCCGGCGGTATGAATAAATTGAACACAATGTTGTGCTCTGTCTTTGGGCTGTTACCCTTACTGGCATGATAAGCCAGCAATGTGCAGAAATATCACAGGTATGATATTTATTTTGTTATGATTATATGAGGTTTTGATAAACCGGCCTTGGTTATGGACTACTTAGTCATCAGTGGTTTTTATATGGGGTATTGTGACCCGCCCTGGGGTAAACCGCCAGGGCACTTGTTATCTATTTATGTGCAGGAAAAATTGATAAGTCTGACCTGTATAATTGATAATATTATAAAGCATAAGTGGCAGGTCTTTAAATGGTGGATCGACAGTGTTATACAAATAAACACACACGATGGTGTGACATATCAGAATTGTTTATCTAGCCTATTACAAGGCATCTGACGGCCCAAAAAGGACAAGTGTTTTTTGAGACATAGCATCAAAACACTATGACTGGCAAGCCGGCTCATGAGTTCAGACTTCTATTCTTGGTGGGTTGAAGCCTCCGTATCATCCTGTGCTTCTTCTTCACTACTACAGGATGCTGCTAACGCGACAATATGATCAGAGACCCTTCGACAAAACTGTGTGCGATGCCATAATCGCAAACGATGGTGTAAAATAACCGTCAAAAAAGGTGCAAAACGTTTGCGATGTAGGATGCATCAAACACGGTTCAGATTTTAGTTGTGTGTGCGATGCAGGGCATACGGTTTAGCTCAATTAACTGTTTGCGATGAGGAGGAACAAAAGAAACGGGCAACCAACTGAAGGTGTGTGTGATATACAGCATACGGTTCACTCGGATGAACTGTTTGTGATTAGGCAACACAAAAGAAACGGTCAGCCAGATGGAGGTGTGTGCAATATACGGCATGAGGCTCACTCGGATGAAATGTTTGTGTTGAGACAAGAGAACAGAAACGGTTCAATATAACAAGATGTCTGTGATACACGGCAAACAGGTGTGTAATCAGAAATGTGTGCGAAGACCGATAATAACACAGACGGTTGCGGCTAATAAGAGGTATGTGATATGCTCTGTCTACACAACATCTATTGGCCATTGGGGGACGGGCGGTCATCCGGATACGCCATAAGGATGCGAAGATGCATCCTATCAGCAAGGACTAGCTGTTCCACCAGTAGCTCATGTAAGAAAACTCTCAAGTTAAGTGTGCTGAAGATAGAGCAGACATGAGATGGGTGACTGGATGGGAAGTTGTGTTGATGTTAAATTAACTGATAGGATGGGTCATATCTGTCAAATTAAATGACTGATATGACCCATCCCATGAGTTAATTTAACCTCGAGGTCCTTGTTTTTTATTTTTTTATTTTTTAACACATGTTAAACAAGGTCTACCGCATTACTTTTTGATAATGTGCGATACGTGGCATACAGTTGATCCATCTGACCTGTTTGTGATGGAATAGGCCGTGTGTGTTGTGGGCACACGCTTGCTAGTATTCAACCATTTGGGATTGATTAATTCATCACATACGGGTTCCGTAGTGTGGTCTGTGTTCATCTGATCATCATCTACTTCTTGTGCTAGCTCGATGTTCCTTCTATGCTAAGTTTCCATTAAGTGATGGTGTTTCATGAACATGCCACTGTTTCCCGCCACCTAGATATATTGCGCATAGGCGGTGCGCGACGAACGGAGGCGACAAGCGCAGCCTGTAGCGCATCCACCTTTTCCAAGCATGCCAACCCACCAAAGCGCTGCCTCTGCCATCAACCTCGTCGACGAGGAAAACGAGCAGGCGCCACGGCCCGTCGAGGCCGAGGCGCTCCCCGGCAATGCGATGGACTACGCCGTGATGCACGTCATTGCCAGGGTTGAGCATACCTTTGGCGAATGGCGCTTGAGCGCCGCGGATCAAGATAGGCATGTCAGCGCCGACAGGTTGCAGCTCGCTGCACAACATGATCGATGGCGCGCCGCAGAGCAAGCTAGGCGTGTCCGCGCCGATAGGCTGCGGCTCGCCGCACGGCGAGACCACTAGAGCGCCGCAGAGCGAGAGGCGTGGCGCGCCGCACAGCAAGAGTGGATCCATCGGCGCTTGCCTGCTGTCGACACGGCGTCGCAACTGGGTACACGTCCCGTCAGTACCCCCATTCCTCGCCAGGAGTGGGCAGAGACCCTCTGCGCCGTACTTGCACCAGAGGCCGGCCGCGCCGTACTTGCACCGGACGCCCGCCATACCGTTTGCATAGGTCGCACCGTTCGCCTTGTCCATGGCCCGCTCGATGCCAATGCGCTGGTCGGTAGGCTCGACCGCCTCCTTGGCCCAGGTGTCCACACCTGGGCGCAGTAGAGGAACATGGCCGTCACATCCTCGAGCTGGTGATCTCGGATGAAATAGCCAACTTGGAGCTCGAGATCGCGCTCCAGATGTATCGCGAGTGTGTCGACCGCTTGGACGAACGCCTGCACGAGTTCAAGAAGAGCCAAGAGCTACCGTAGGCAAGGGCTGCTGGTCATGGTCTCATGGACGTGTTTTATTTTGTTGAGTCGTTTCGACGTGGATAGCTATGTATTCACAGCAATCATAGTATTGCTCTGTTTATTCCTCTGTTTCAATGTGTGTACTCTGTTTTCCGTTCTTATATGTTCTGTTTCAATGTGTGTATATACGCTTTCCATTCTGTATATGTGGATGATAACAACTAGATTCAAAATAGTATACAAAAACAGATACAAAATGGAATTCATAATATATATATATATAATATCATCACATATACGTGATGATACTTAACTACTAGGTACAATGCATAAAATTGAAAACGAACAATACTAAAACTAATAATCCCTCCTGGGGCCAGTATTCCGGCAGCCCCTCGACAACAGCTCCCTAGTGCGCGGCGTCTTCCCACTGCAAAGGCAGTACTTCGACTCCTCCGCCTCGCAGCGCTTGACGTACTGATCTGCCTCTTGCTGGCGGACACGCACGGCCGATCTTGCCATTTCGTTGGGCGCCCACCGGAGCTCCTCGTCGGTGGCACGCTGGAGCTTATCGGCCCACCTCCACGCAGCGATGAGGTGCCCAACGCCTGTGACCTTCCTCGCGAAGTACCCGTCTTCGTACACCTCCTCGGCACGAGGACGCACCCGCCCCCAAAGGTCCGCCGCCTCCTTTTTCCAGGCGGCATCACGGGCTTCACAGGCCGCCTGGTACCTGGCTTCCTCCTTCGCCATCTCCTTCTTGAACGCCACTTGCCTGGCTTTTTCAGCTGGCGACAGCGACTTCCATGGACAAAGATTGTACCGGACCCAAAACCAATCCAAGGTTGGGGGGGTGGGTCTGGCGCAACCTCATCAGGCAGCGCGTTGGGGTACTCATCGCTGCTAATCAAGTGAGCGTCCTTGAGGGGTGGCGACTCCTCGTCGGCGCGTGGGCAGACCGGCGGCGCCATGGCAGAGATTTGAGAGAGAGAGAGGGCGAGCGAGGGGAGGATGTAGATTAGAATGCAGTTGGGACGACGTGAGCAAGGTAGTATTTATTGGCGGCCAGAATCTAGATTGACGGGGAGAGTACACACGCCGGTCACCGGAATTTACAAGTACTGTAGTTTGAATTACACACAAATCCCGTAGCAAAATCCGTGTGTCAACATAATAGCTGACGGTATCCAATACAGAACCGTGTCTGATCAATGATCCCTGCCAATCACCTACCAAACCTCGAGCCGCGAGATAGAGTGCCAATCGTGTGGGGGCCGGTTGTCTTGCCAGATCTTTACATTTTATTTTTGAACACCAGATATTTACATTGTCTGATGATTTTTTAACTCGCACACAAGTACACAAAAATATGTTTTTTCAAACCGTTTTGTTTAGGCGTTGCATGTAGATGTAGTTCAAATTTGAATTATGGTCATTAAATGGTTAGAAGATCACTTAAATGTCTTTAAAAGGTCAAATGACCCCTCAAATTTTCCAAATATTCACATGACAGTTGTATTAGTCCACGTTAAACGTAGGAAAAAAATTGAAGGCCGTAAGAGGAAGCTATCTCCCGTTCGTCATCAAACATGCATTGTTCCCTCTCGGAACCATGAACCTTCTAGTGAGTTGCTCCGGTTTGTGAGGGGTGTGTGTCTAAACTTTCGTCAAACAGGCCAATTTTTTTACCACATCATCTTGGTGGCATGACATTAAATCAAGCAATGTTTCATGTTTTTCTGATCATTTTTTTTATTTTTTGGAATTAAAATGCCATGGCATGCACTCCATGCATGTGACCATGCCTTGAGACCAATATGTTTGAAAATTCCTTCTAATTTACTTCACATGGAATTAACTCGCACACAAGTACACAAAAATATGATTTTTCAAACCGTTATAGTTAACGTTGCATGTAGATGTAGTTCAAATTTGAATTACGGTCATTAAATGGTTAGAAAATCACTTAAATGTCTTTAAAAGGTCAAATGACCCCTGAAATTTTCCAAATTTTCACATGGCAGTTGTATTAGTGCACGTTAAACGTCTGAAAATTTTTGAAGGCCGTAAGAGGAAGCTATCTCCCGTTCGTCATCAAACATGCTTTGTTCCCTCTCGGAACCACGAACCTTCTAGTGAGTTGCTCCGGTTTGTAAGGGGTGTGTGTCCAAACTTTCGTCAAACAGGCCAATTTTTTTTACCACATCATCTTGGTGGCATGACATTAAATCAACCAAGGTTTCATGTTTTTCTGATCATTTTTATATTTTTTGGAATTAAAATGCCATGGCATGCACTCCATGCATGTGCCCATGCCTTGAGACCAATATGTTTGAAAATTCCTTCTAATTTACTTCACATGGAATTAACTCGCACACAAGTACACAAAAATATGATTTTTCAAACCGTTATAGTTAAGCGTTGCATGTAGATGTAGTTCAAATTTGAATTACGGTCATTAAATGGTTATAAAATCACTTAAATGTCTTTAAAAGTTCAAATGACCCCTGAAATTTTCCAAAATTTCACATGACAGTTGTATTAGTGCACGTTAAATGTAGAAAATTTTTGAAGGCCGTAAGAGGAAGCTATCTCCCGTTCGTCATCAAACATGCATTGTTCCCTCTCGGAACCACGAACCCTCTAGTGAGTTGCTCCGGTTTATGAGGGGTGTGTGTCCAAACTTTCGTCAAATAGGCCAATTTTTTTACCACATCATCTTGGTGGCATGACATTAAATCAAACAAGGTTTCATGTTTTTCTGATCATTTTTTGTTTGTTTGGAATTTAATGCCATGGCATGCACTCCATGCATGTGCCCATGCCTTGAGACCAATATGTTTGTAAATTTCTTCTAATTTACTGCACATGAAATTAACTCGCACACAAGTACACAAAAATATGTTTTTTCAAGCCGTTATGGTTAGGCGTTGCATGTAGATGCAGTTCAAATTTGAATTACGGTCATTAAATGGTTAGAAAATCACTTAGATGTCTTTAAAAGGTCAAATGACCCCTGATATTTTCCAAATTTTCACATGACAGTTGTATTAGTGCACGTTATGTTGGGGAACGCAGTAATTTCAAAAAATTTGCTACGCACACGCAAGATCCATCTAGGTGATGCATAGCAACGAGAGGGCCACGTACCCTCATAGACCGAAAGCGGAAGCGTTATAACAACGCGGTTGATGTATTCGTACGTCTTCATGATCCGACAGATCCTAGCACCGAAGGTACGGCACATCCACGATCTGCACACGTTCAGCTCGGTGACGTCCCATGAACTCTAGATCCAGCTAAGGTTGAGGGAGAGTTTCGTTAGCACGACGGCGTGATGACGGTGATGATGAAGTTACCTTCGCAGGGCTTCGCCTAAGCACTACAACAATATGACCGAGGTGGAAATCTATGGAGGGGGCACTGCACACGGCTAAACAATCAACTTGTGTGTCTATGGGGTGCCCCCTCCCCCGTATATAAAGGAGTGGAGGAGGGGAGGGCCGGCTCTCTCATGGCGCGCCCAAGGGGGGAGTCCTACTCCCGGTGGGAGTAGGATTCCCACTTCCCTAGTTGGAGTAGGAGAGAAAGGAAGGGGGGACGAGAGAGAAGGAAAGGGAGGCCGGCCCCCCACCTTGGCCGCCTCCTCCTCTCTCCCACTAAGGCCCATTGACTCCCCGGGGGGTTCCGGTAACCCCCCAGTACTCCGATAAATGCCCGAACCCATTCGGAACCCTTTCGATGTCCAAACATAGCCTTCCAATATATCGATCTTTATGTCTCGACCATTTAGAGACTCCTCAACAGGTCCGTGATCATATCCGGGACTCCGAACTACCTTCGGTACATCAAAACACATAAACTCATAATACCGATCATCACCGAACGTTAAGCGTGTGGACCCTACGGGTTCGAGAACTATGTAGACATGACCGAGACTCATCTCCGGTCAATAACCAATAGCGGAACCTGGATGTTCATATTGGTTCCTACATATTCTATGAAGATCTTTATCGGTCAAACCGCATAACAACATACATTGTTCCCTTTGTCATCGGTATGTTACTTGCCCGAGATTCGATCGTCGATATCTCAATACCTAGTTCAATCTCGTTACCGACAAGTCTCTTTACTCATTCCGTAATGCAACATCCCGCAACTAAATCATTAGTCACATTGCTTGCAAGGCTTATAGCGATGTGCATTACCGAGAGGGCCTAGAGATACCTCTCCGATAATCGGAGTGACAAATCCTAATCTTGATCTATGCCAACTCAACAAACACCATCGGAGACACCTGTAGAGCATCTTTATAGTCACCCAGTTACGTCGTGACATTTGATAGCACACTAAGTGTTCCTCCGGTATTCGGGAGTTGCATAAATCTCATAGTCATAGGAACATGTATAAGTTATGAAGAAAGCAATAGCAATAAACTAAACGATCACAGTGCTAAGCTAACGGATGGGTCAAGTCAATCACATCATTCTCTAATGATGTGATCCCGTTCATCAAATGACAACTCTTTGTCCATGGCTAGGAAACTTAACCATCTTTGATTAACGAGCTAGTCAAGTAGAGGCATACTAGTGACACTCTGTTTGTCTATGTATTCACACGTGTGCTAAGTTTCCAGTTAAAACAATTCTAGCATGAATAATAAACATTTATAATGATATAAGGAAATATAAATAACAACTTTATTATTGCCTCTAGGGCATATTTCCTTCAGTCTCCCACTTGCACTAGAGTCAATAATCTAGATTACATTGTAATGATTCTAACACCCATGGAGTCTTGGTGTTGATCGTGTTTTGCTCTTGACAGAGGCTTAGTCAACGGGTCTGCAACATTCAGATCCGTATGTATCTTGCAAATCTCTATGTCTCCCTCCTTGACTTGGTCGCGGATGGAATTGAAGCGTCTCTTGATGTGCTTGGTTGTCTTGTGAAATCTGGATTCCTTTGCCAAGGCAATTGCACTAGTATTGTCACAAAAGATTTTCATTGGATCCGATGCACTAGGTATGACACCTAGATCGGATATGAACTCCTTCATCCAGACTCCTTCATTTGCTGCTTCCGAAGCAGCTATGTACTCCGCTTCACACGTAGATCCCGGCACGACGCTTTGCTTGGAACTGCACCAACTGACAGCTCCACCATTTAATAAAAATATGTATCCGGTTTGTGACAATCATCCAGATCAGTGTCAAAGCTTGCATCGACGTAACTGTTTACGACGAGCTCTTTGTCACCTCCATAAACGAGAAACATATCCTTAGTCCTTTTCAGGTATTTCAGGAT
The DNA here is from genome assembly GCF_018294505.1 of Triticum aestivum. Taxonomy (NCBI): domain Eukaryota; kingdom Viridiplantae; phylum Streptophyta; class Magnoliopsida; order Poales; family Poaceae; genus Triticum; species Triticum aestivum. The sequence goes on along the minus strand of NC_057808.1, from coordinate 327,802,670 downwards.
GTTCTTGACCGCTGTCCAGTGATCCACTCCTGGATTACTTTGGTACCTCCCTGCTAAACTAATAGCAAGGCACACATCAGGTCTAGTACACATCATTGCATACATGATAGAACCTATGGCTGAAGCATAGGGAATGACTTTCATTTTCTCTCTATCTTCTGCAGTGGTCGGGCATTGAGTCTGACTCAACTTCACACCTTGTAACACAGGCAAGAACCCTTTCTTTGCTTGATCCATTTTGAACTTCTTCAAAACTTTATCAAGGTATGTGCTTCGTGAAAGTCCAATTAAGCGTCTTGATCTATCTCTATAGATCTTGATGCCTAATATATAAGCAGCTTCACCGAGGTCTTTCATTGAAAAATTCTTATTCTAATATCCTTTTATGCTATTCAGAAATTCAGTATCATTTCTGATCAACAATATGTCATCCACATATAATATCAGAAATGCTACAGAGCTCCCACTCACTTTCTTGTAAATACAGGCTTCTCCAAAAGTCTGTATAAAACCATATACTTTGATCACACTATCAAAGCGTATATTCCAACTCCGAGATGCTTGCACCAGTCCATAAATGGATCGCTGGAGCTTGCACACTTTGTTAGCACCTTTTGGATCGACAAAACCTTCTGGTTGCATCATATACAACTCTTCTTTAAAATATCCATTAAGGAATGCAATTTTGACATCCATTTGCCAAATTTCATAATCATAAAGTGCGACAATTGCTAACATGATTCGAACAGACTTAAGCATCGCTACGGGTGAGAAGGTCTCATTGTAGTCAACTCCTTGAACTTGTCGAAAACCTTTCGCAACAAGTCGAGCTTTGTAGACAGTAACATTACCGTCAGCGTCAGTCTTCTTCTTGAAGGTCCATTTATTCTCTATGGCTTGCTGATCATCGGGCAAGTCAACCAAAGTCCATACTTTGTTCTCATACATGGATCCCATCTCAGATTTCATGGCCTCGGGCCATTTTGCGGAATCTGGGCTTATCATCGCTTCCTCATAGTTCGTAGGTTCGTCATGGTCAAGTAACATGACCTCCAGAACAGGATTACCGTACCACTCTGGTGTGGATCTTACTCTGGTTGACCTATGAGGTTCGGTAGTAAATTGATCAGAAGTTTCATGATCATCATCATTAGCTTCCTCACTTACTGGTGTAGGAATCACTGGAACTGATTTCTGTGATGAACTACTTTCCAATAAGGGAGTAGGTACAATTACCTCGTCAAGTTCTACTTTTCTCCCACTCACTTCTTTCAAGAGAAACTCCTTCTCTAGAAAGGATCCATTCTTAGCAACGAATATCTTGCCTTCGGATCTGTGATAGAAGGTGTACCCAATAGTATCCTTTGGGTATCCTATGAAGACACATTTCTCCGATTTGGGTTCGATCTTACTAGGTTGAAGCTTTTTCACATAAACATCACAGCCCCAAACTTTAAGAAACGACAACTTGGCTTTCTTGCCAAACCACAGTTCATATGGTGTCGTCTCAACGGATTTAGATGGTGCCCTATTTAACGTGAATGCAACCATCTCTAAAGCATAACCCCAAAACGATAGCAGTAAATCAGTGAGAGACATCATAGATCGCACCATATCTTATAAAGTATGATTACGACGTTCGGACACACCATTACGCTGTGGTGTTCCGGTGGCGTGAGTTGCGAAACTATTCTGTATTGTTTCAAATGAAGACCAAACTCATAACTCAAATATTCTCCTCCACGATCAGATCGTAGAAACGTTATTTTCTTGTTACGATGATTTTCCACTTCACTCTGAAATTCTTTGAACTTTTCAAATGTTTCAGACTTATGTTTCATCAAGTAGATATACCCATATCTGCTCAAATCATCTGTGAAGGTCAGAAAATAATGATACCCGCCACGAGCATCAACACTCATCGGACCGCATACATCAGTATGTATTATTTCCAACAAGTCTGTTGCTCGCTCCATTGTTCCGGAGAACGTAGTCTTAGTCATCTTGCCCATGAGGCATGGTTCGCAAGCATCAAGTGATTCCAAAAGCCCATCGGAATGGAGTTTCTTCATGCGCTTTACACCAATATGACCTAAACGGCAGTGCCACAAATAAGTTGCACTATCATTATTAAACTTATATCTTTTGGCTTCGATACTATGAATATGTGTATCACTACTATCAAGATTTAGTAAAAATAGACCACTCATCAAGGGTGCATGACCATAAAAGATATTATTCATATAAATAGAACAACCATTGTTCTCTGATTTAAATGAATAACCGTCTCGCATCAAACAAGATCCATATATAATGCTCATGCTTAACGCTGGCACCAAATAACAATTATTCAGGTCTAAAACTAATCCCGAAGGTAGATGTAGAGGTAGTGTGCCGACGGCGATCACATCGACTTTGGAACCATTTCCCACGTGCATTGTCACCTCGTCCTTAGCCAATCTTCGCTTAATCCGTAGCCCCTATTTCGAGTTGCAAATATTAGCAACAGAACCAGTATCAAATACCCAAACATCATATCTCTCTATCCGGGCATTTGCTTGAAATATTAACTTCAACTCCTGGAACATCTCATATGCTCCATGACGTTCAAAACGTCGTTGAAGTCCCGGTTCTAAGCCGTAAAGCATGGCACACTGAACTAGTGATACGTCCATTTTGCATCATACTTTTATATCGATATTTATTGCATTATGGGCTGTTATTACACGTTATGTCACAATACTTATGCCTATTCTCTATTATTTTACAAGGTTTACATGAAGAGGGAGAATGCCGGCAGCTGGAATTCTGGGCTGGAAAAGGAGCAAATATTAGAGACCTATTCTGCACAGCTCCAAAAGTCCTGAAACTTCACGGAGGCAATTTTTTGAATTAATAAAAAATACTGGAGAAAGAATTAACCAAAGGGGGCCCACACCCTAGCCACGAGGGTGGGGGCATGCCCTACCCCCTGATACGTCCGTTTTGCATCATGTTTTTATATCAATATTTATTGCATTATGGGCTGTTATTACACATTATGTCACAATACTTATGCCTATTCTCTCTTATTTTACAAGGTTTACATAAGGAGGGAGAATGCCGACAGCTGGAATTATGGGCTGGAAAAGGAGCAAATATTAGAGACCTATTCTGCACAACTCCAAAAGTCATGAAACTCCATGAAAGTCATTTTTGGAAATAATAAAAAACATTGAGAGGAAGAAATACTAGAGGGGGCCCACACCCTGGCCACGAGGGTGGGGGGGCGCCCCCTGCCTCGTGGTCCCCTGTTGGCCCTTCGGTGCCCATCTTCTGCTATATGAAGTCTTTCGTTCGAAGAAAAATCATAAGCGAGCTTTCGGGACGAGACTCCGCCGCCACGAGGCGGAACCTTGGCGGAACCAATCTAGGGCTCCGGCAGAGCTGTTCTGCTGGGGACACTTCCCTCCGGGAGGGGGAAATCATCGCCATCGTCATCACCAACGCTCCTCTCACCGGGAGAGGGCAATCTCCATCAACATCTTCACCAACACCATCTCCTCTCAAACCCTAGTTCATCTCTTGTATCCAATTCTCGTCCCTAAGTCTGGGATTGGTACCTGTATGTTGCTAGTAGTGTTGATTACTCCTTGTAGTTGATGCTAGTTGGTTTATTTGGTGGAAGATCATATGTGCATATTCTTTATGCATATTAATACTCCTCTGATTATGAACATGAATATGCTTTGTGAGTAGTTACGTTTGTTCCCGAGGACATGGGAGAAGTCTTGCTATTAGTAGTCATGTGAATTTGGTATTCGTTCGATATTTTGATGAGATGTATGTTGTCTATCCTCTAGTGGTGTTATGTGAACGTCGACTACATGACACTTCACCATTGTTTGGGCCTAGAGGAAGGCATTGGGAAGTAATAAGTAGATGATGGGTTGCTAAAGTGACAGAAGCTTAAACCCTAGTTTATGCGTTGCTTCGTGAGGGGCTGATTTGGATCCACATGTTTCATGCTATGGTTAGGTTTACCTTAATATTTCTTTTGTAGGTGCGGATGCTTGCAATAGGGGTTAATCATAAGTGGGATGCTCGTCCAAGTAAGGGCAGCACCCAAGCACCGGTCCACCCACATATCAAATTATCAAAGTATCGAACGCGAATCATATGAACGTGATGAAAACTAGCTTGACGATAATTCCCATGTGTCCTCGGGAGCGCTTTTCTCTATATAAGAGTTTGTCCAGGCTTGTCCTTTGCTAAAAAAAGGATTGGGCCACCTTGTTGCACTTTATTTACTTTTGTTACTTGTTGCTCGTTACCAATTATCTTATCACAAAACTATCTGTTACCTATAATTTCAGTGCTTGCAGAGAATACCTTGCTGAAAACCGCTTATCATTTCCTTCTGCTCCTCGTTGGGTTCAACACTCTTACTTATCAAAAGGACTATGATAGATCCCCTATACTTGTGGGTCATCAAGACTCTTTTTCTGGCGCTGTTGCCGGGGAGTGAAGCACCTTTGGTAGGTGGAATTTCGTAAGGAAAAAATTTATATAGTGTGCTGAAATTTACTGTCACTTGTTACTATGGAAAGTAATCCTCTGAGGGGCTTGTTCGGGGTATCTTCACCCCGACCAGTAAAGAAATTATTGAAAACTCTGAAGAAGCACCGTACTGCTATTGGATATACTTTTGATGATCTTAAGGGCATTAGTCCCACTTTATGCCAGCACAAAAATAAAATTGGAGAAAGACGCTAAACCGGTTGTTGATCACCAACGACGGTTAAATCCTAAGATGAAAGAAGTGGTAAGAAAAGAAATACTAAAGCTTCTGGAGGCAGGTATAATTTATCCTGTTGCTGGTAGTCAGTGGGTAAGTCCTGTCCATTGTGTCCCTAAGAAGGGAGGTATTACTTTTGTTCCTAATGATAAAGATGAATTGATCCCACAAAGAATTATTACAGGTTATAGAATGGTAATTGATTTCCGCAAACTAAATAAAGCAACCAAAAAGGATCATTACCCTTTACCTTTTATTGATCTAATGCTAGAAAGATTATCCAAACATACACATTTTTGCTTTCTAGACGGTTATTCTGGTTTCTCTCAAATACCTGTGTCAAAAGAGGATCAAGAAAAGACCACTTTTACTTGCCCTTTCAGTACCTTTGCTTATAGACGTATGCCTTTTGGTTTATGCAATGCACCTACTACCTTTCAAAGATGCATGACTGCTATATTCTCTGACTTTTGTGAAAAGATTGTTGAGGTTTTCATGGATGATTTCTCCGTGTATGGAACTTCTTTTGATGATTGCTTAAGCAACCTTGACTGAGTTTTGCAGAGATGTGAAGAAACTAATCTTGTCTTGAATTGGGAGAAGTGCCACTTTATGGTTAATGAAGGTATTGTCTTGGGGCATAAAATTTCTGAAAGAGGTATTGAAGTTGATAAAGCTAAAGTTGATGCTATCGAAAAGATGTCGTGTCCTAAGGACATTAAAGGTATAAGAAGTTTCCTTGGTCATGCCGGTTTTTATAGGAGGTTCATTAAGGACTTCTCTAAAATTTCTAGGCCTCTAACTAATCTCTTACAAAAAGATGTTCCTTTTGTCTTTGATGATGATTGTGTAGAAGCATTTGAAATACTTAAGAAAGCCTTGATTTCTGTACCTATTGTTCAGCCACCTGATTGGAATTTACCCTTTGAAATTATGTGTGATGCTAGTGATTAAGCTGTAGGTGCTGTTCTAGGACAAAGAGTTGATAAGAAATTAAATGTTCTTCAATATGCTAGTAAAACTCTAGACAATACCCAGAGAAATTATGCTACTACTGAAAAAAGAATTTTTAGCAGTCGTATTTGCTTGTGATAAGTTCAAACCTTATATTGTTGATTCTAAAGTGACTGTTCACACTGATCATGCTGCTATTAAATATCTTATGGAAAAGAAAGATGCTGAACCTAGCTAGACTTATTAGATGGGTTCTCCTACTACAAGAATTTGATTTGCATATTATTGATAGAAAGGGAGCTGAGAACCACGTTGTCGGTGTCAAAACCAGCGGATCTCGGGTAGGGGGTCCCGAACTGTGCGTCTAAGGCGGATGGTAACTGAAGGCGGGGGACACAATGTTTACCCAGGTTCGGGCCCTCTCGATGGAGGTAATACCCTACTTCCTGCTTGATTGATCTTGATGATATGAGTATTACAAGAGTTGATGTACCACGAGATCGTAGAGGCTAAACCCTAGAAGCTAGCCTATGGTATGATTCTTCCTGTCCTACGGACTAAACCCTCCGGTTTATATAGACACCGGAGGGGGCTAGGGTTACACAGAGTCGGTTACAAGGGAGGAGATCTACATATCCGTATTGCCAAGCTTGCCTTCCACGCCAAGGAAAGTCCCATCCGGACACGGGACGAAGTCTTCAATCTTGTATCTTCATAGTTCAACAGTCCGGCCAAAGGATATAGTCCGGCTGTCCGAGGACCCCCTAATCCAGGACTCCCTCAGTAGCCCCTGAACCAGGCTTCAATGACGATGAGTCCGGCGCGCAGATTGTCTTCGGCATTGCAAGGCGGGTTCCTCCTCCGAATACTCCATAGAAGATTTTGAACACAAGGATAGTGTCCGGCTCTGCAAAACAAATTCCACATACCACCGTAGAGGGAATAATATTCCCAAAAATCCAATCTGCTGACGCATTTTGCAGCATGACATCACACCACGGCCCGGTCATTATTCGAACCGTTTTTCACAACCAGCCACAGCACGTATTGCGAGGGGGTTTCCTTGGCACGTCTTGTCGAAGCAGAGATCGTGTCCCCTTATCATGGGATTCTCATCAATACGGGTGTGGGTAACCCAGACGCGCCATCAATTACGGCGCTTGGGGAATAAGCGATTTTACCAGGTAGGTGGGGAGGCGCATAGCCTCTTTTGCCCTTATAAAGGGACAAGGATTCACCCTTTTCACCTACGCCTTCTTCCTCCTAGCTCATCCATTCTTGCGCACTCGAGCTCTAGCACCCAAGTTCGCGTTTTTCTCCTCAAACCACTCCAAGCATGTCCGGAGCGGGAGGCAAGTGGATGGTCTCCTCCGTTATGGAGGAGAACATCACAAAGCTGCGGGGAGCCGGATACCTGGCCGCGGATATCGCGCACCGGCTGCCAGATGCGGGGCAAATCATCCCTACTCCAGAACCCCATGAGAGGGGGTTTCCCTTACCCACTTCGTCCGCGGACTGGGATTTCCCCTCCACCCGTTTGTCCGCGAGCTAATGTTCTACTACGGGCTGGACTTTCATGATCTGGCCCCAAATTTCATCCTCAACATCTTGGCGTTTATCGTCGTGTGCGAGGCCTTCCTCCGCATCCAACTACATTTCGGCAGGTGGCTGAAGACCTTCAATGTTAAACCGAAGGTGGTGGTCGGCCAGCAAGCGGAGTGCGGAGGTGCCATGGTGGGCAAAATGCCCAAGGTCACCTGGCTTGAAGGCTCCTATGTGGAGACCATAAAGGGGTGGCAATCGGGGTGGTTCTATATCACCGAGCCGCGCGACACCAACTGGGTGGCGGCCCCCAAATTTCGATCCGGAATCCCCATGCGGCTCACCTCCTGGAAAGAGAGGGGCCTGTCCTGGGGTTCCCTGGTAGAGCTGACCGAACTCCAGAAATGTATCAGAAACATGATGAGCAAGAAAATCAAGCTCGTCAACGTGGTCCAGGTCATGCTCTTCCGTCGGATCCTCCCGTGTCAACGACGGGCATTCAATTTGTGGGAGTTCGACCCGGCCGAGCACCAGACGCTGTGAGAGCTATTCGACACGACGCACAAGGACGTCTGGAAGGTGCTGTTCAAGGGCGCCGAGGTACCTCCTCCCCTCACCGAGGACCGCGGACTCAGTGCAAAGCGTCCTGCCAATCCGGTGAGTTTTTCATATATCATAGGATGTTTATTTTCCCCAGTTTAATCATGTGCGGGATCTAAGCCTCCATGCTATTTAACAGGACTGGGTAGAGACAGCGGAGCAGATCAATTGCCCAGCCCCCTGCCTGAAGATCCTGCAGATGCTCTCCTAACGGAGATGCTGGTTCCGGCGCCTTACGAGGTGCCCGTGAAGAAGGCCACGGGGACCCGAAAGGGTCTCCGGTGCAGGGTTATATCGGACTCATCGTCCAAAAACTCCGAGGCGCACTCCTCCCACGAAGATGAGGAGGAGGAGGAGGAAAGTTCTCCCCCCAGCCGGGGGGGGGGGGGACAAGAAAAGGAAGGCCGCCCCAACCGGGGAGGCCGAAGGGTCCAAGAAGGGAAGGACCCTCCTCCCGGACTGCTCCACGACGGCCGCCTACAGCGACGACGAGTGGTTGCCCAGGGTCAAGCCCCTGGCGAATTCGTAAGTATCCGGATTCCATAGTAATTCATGGTATGTTTTATTGCACTGCTTCTCATCACGCCGAACATGATTATGCAGTCCATCCCGAGCCCATATCGACATATCTTCGTCGGATGGTTCTTTGGACCCGTCGGATATGAATAGCGATTCACTTCCGACCGCCTCCACCCCTCGCCCTACGGACAACGTCGAGGTGTTGTCTCAAAGGGAACCGAGCCGAGGGGAGGTAGTCCTGGAGGCGCCTCAAGGCGATGTTCCGGACCCTGGGCGCAAGGGGAGCAAGACTCCCATGGGCTCCGAATTCGGCCCCTAGCCGAACACTGCGCCGGAACCTCCAGTGGTTCCGGACTCTGTCAGGCGACGCCCCATTAAGAGGGGCAAGCCGCCTGTGCCGGTGGCCTCTGTCCATCCAGAGGCATCGGACAACTTGCTAGAAGCGCTTCGCGGCGCTTCCATTGACGAAGAACACCGCACTATCATGAGTGCGGTGGTCAAGAAGGTTCAGTCTGGCAAGAGCGGACTGACTGAAGCCTGTGCCAGCCTCCTAACAGGCTTTGAGGTAAGTGACCAGATTATAAGAGAATGTTACCTCATAGACACTAGCCCCTGATGCTTTGTTCGGCGTTTGCGAAGAAAGGCCGAATAGAGGATCAAATAATAACCGCAGGAGTCTAGTCGAAATATGTCTATGTGCATATCCAGGCTTCACGGCTAGCCGCTGCCGCACGTACTGCGGAGGTCGCCGCACTGAAGCGGGACCTTGAGCGGTCCAAGGAAGAGCTCGGCCTTGCCAAAAGGCAGCTCGAAGAGAACAAAGGTAAGTTATACCCCGTCTATATGTTGATAAGAAAAAACAAGGGTGGTTGCTTAGATCATAGGATCGTCATGCATTTTGTCAGGGGCCACAACCGAAGTGGCGACCCTGAAGAAGGCGCTGACCGAGGCCGAGGACAAGGCGGCCAAGGAGCGCATTGAGTGGGAAAAACAAGAGGCCCGGGTGGGCGAGGTGCAACAAGAGCTCCAGGCTCTCGTCAAGAAACACGAGTCCTTGGAGCTTGACTCTAAGACGCGAGAGTCCGAGCTTGCGAAGGCCCTCGAAAGCACACACCACGCGAAGGCCGAAGCCCAAAAGGCCCTCCAGGAAATTGAGGCAGTTAAGAAGATAGCGGCGGGTAAGGCATTCATTATGCAAAGCAAGCATGTGAAAGAAAATTTCCTTTTACTTACCCGAGTTCGGAGCTCTCCAGGAGCGTTCGCAGATCTGCCTTGCAGTGTGTTAGATGCCGCGGAGTTCTACCGGGCCGAGGAGGGGAGCTCGACGGAGAAGTTGTTCTGGTCTCAGTATACTGGGACCGAACACCCCATGCCATTGAGCGACCAGCTGAAGCAACTGGTCGAGCTCCACAAGGCAGCCGAACAGGCCATGAAGGGTCTTATAGTCCGGATGTGGCCTGGCGATCCCCTGCCCGATAGCTACTTCGGCCTGGTGAGGCGGCTTGTGAATGCCTGCCCACGGCTTGAAGTGATAAAGCGGTCCGTCTGCATCGAGGGCACGCGAAGGGCTTTTGCCTGAGCAAAGGTGCACCGGGCGAAGCTGGACGCCGAGAAGCTGGTGAAGGAGGGGCTGCCATAAGGCAAGGAGCATCGCCACCCCGAGATGTATTATAACAGTGTCCTAAAGGGTTCTCGCCTTGTGGCGGAGGAATGTACTAAGGATGTAATATTCGAATGAATGTACTCATGCGATCCTGTAATATGAAACGAGTTCATTTGTGCTATGCAATGCTTGTGAATTTAAAATATTAGCTTCTGTGCGGCAGTTTATAAAATCTGAGAGTTGGCCAGTCCTCGGCTTCTGCCCCCATGTAACTAGTACTGAGGTGTTCGGGATAAACCTGAGCACTCTTTATCCCAATTTTGGGTCCTTCGAGGGAGGTGTTCAGCACAACGAACCAGGCAATCGGACTATAAGGCTTTATCACTCTCACTTACCGTAGAAGTCTACAATTTTAAATTTTGGCAAAGCCCCTAGTATTCGGAAGGCCGAATTTGGGGCGCTATATACGCCTAAGTCGGGCAAGGCCGACTCCTCGCCCGAAGCGGAAAAAGTCTTTAAGGACTTGAGACCTCTCGAACAGCGACCAGCTCTCGCCTTATCATGACAGTCAGTTTTCGGCTTTCTCTACTGAGGTGCTCGTCCGGAAGAACAGGGACACAATCGCAGTAGTTCTCCCAGCGCTACCTTAGCCGATATTGCGGAACGTAAGGTACCAAAACATGGAAGCCAGGCAAACCCAACTATTGACCCAAGACATGATTCGGAGCTGATGCATATAATGCTATAAGTTCGGGGTGCCGCACTGTCGAAAGTGTTCGGACTTCTCATGCCGTATTATGGGGTATACTAAAGGCCCTGGCGTACTGGTCGTACCAGAATGTATGGGTGCAAGTTGTCGTAAATAAACAGACAAGAAAAAAGAAGGGTAATGCAATTATAGACTAATGCTACACATTGTTATTTAAATAATACGTCGAAGCGTACTGATATAAGTAGTGCAATAAGCAAAAAATAGGGCCATTTGACATGTTCTATCCAAGGATAAGCTGCGTATGGGTATTAAAAACGGGTACTTCGATTGTTATCAGAGACCACCTGGGGATTCCCTTGTACGTCTTAGCTTCTTGCCTCCTTGGTTGTTCCTTCCCGTAATGTGTCCAGCAATCAGACTGCCGGAAAGGGCTTCCAGAGAGTAAGGTCCTAAAAGAGAGGAAATGATAAAGGTATACAGCCCCTGGGGCGGTTGAGCCGCATTGTGGGATGTGCCCTGGTCGTGCCCCCGCCTATGCCCATGGTATTTTTAGTGTGTAATTATGTACGCGCGGCACAGATTTCGTCGCTTGACTGGGACTAGGACGGGGGTCGAATTGCTAGGCAATCTCTGAACGTCCCAGGCGATCCTATTTCAGGTTACTCCAGACTCGCTTGAAGGTGTCCGGGGGCTTTATCGCCGAATTGGCGGTTTGCCTTGAAAGGCTGCTTTGTGCCTCAGCTGCGAGGGCTGCAGTGTGCTCCTCCGTGCGGAGCGAGCGTTCTATGTTTCCATTGACTGTTATAACCCCACGAGGTCCTGGCATTTTGAGCTTGAGGTATGCATAATGCGGTACCGCATTGAATCTCGCAAATGCGGTTCGCCCGAGCAGTGCGTGATAGCCACTGCGGAACGGGACGATATCGAAGATTAACTCCTCGCTTCGGAAGTTGTCCGGAGATCCGAAGACCACTTCCAGTGTGATTGAGCCCGTGCAATGGGCCTCCACACCAGGGATGACACCTTTAAAGGTGGTTTTAGTGGGTTTGATCCTCGAGGAGTCTATACCCATTTTGCGCACTATATCCTGATAGAGCAGGTTCAGGCTGCTGCCGCCGTCCATAAGGACTCGAGTGAGGTGAAATCCGTCGATGATGGGGTCAAGGACCAGTGCGGCAGATCCGCCATGACGGATACTAGTGGGGTGGTCCCTGCGATCGAAGGTGATCGGACAAGAGGACCATGGGTTGAACTTTGGGGCGACTGGCTCCATCGCATAGACGTCCCTTAGTGCATGTTTCCGTTCCCTCTTGGGAATGTGAGTTGCGTATATCATGTTCACCGTTTTCACTTGTGGAGGGAACCTCTTCTGTCCTCCTGTGTTCGGCCGCCGGGGCTCCTCCTTGTCATTGCTATGCAGCCCCTTGTCCCTGTTTTCGGCATTCAACTTGCCGGCCTGCTTGAACACCCAACATTCTCTATTGGTGTGATTGGTTGGCTTATCGGGGGTGCCGTGAATTTGACACGAGCGATCGAGTATGCGGTCCAAACTGGACGGGCCCGGATTGCTTCTTTTGAACGGTTTCTTCCACTGACCGGATTTAGAGCCGCTGAATCTGGCATTGACTGTCGTGTCCTCAGCGTTGTCACCGTTGTTGCGGTGCTTGTGTCTGTTACAACGCGGTCTGCCGTTAGTATCCTTTGTATCTGAAGTGCCATGACTTCTTGATGTGTTGTTGCCGCGAGCCAGCCAGCTGTCTTCGCCTGCGCAAAAGCGGGTCATGAGCGTTGTGAGGGCTGCCATAGACTTCGGCTTCTCCTGGCCGAGGTGCCGGGCGAGCCACTCGTCACGGATGTTATGCTTAAATGCCACTAAGGCCTCTGCATCCGGACAGTTGACAATTTGGTTTTTCTTAGTTAGGAACCGGGTCCAGAATTGCGTGGCCAATTCCCCTGGCTGCTGAGTTATATGGCTCAAGTCATCAGCATCCGGTGGTCGCACATAAGTGCCCTGGAAGTTGTCAAGGAATGCATCTTCCAAATCCTCCCAACTGCCAATGGAGTCTGCTGGCAAGCTATTCAGCCAATGCCGAGCTGGTCCTTTGAGTTTTAGTGGGAGGTACTTGATGGCATGTAGATCATCACCGCGAGCCATCTGGATGTGGAGGAGGAAATCCTCGATCCATACCGCGGGATCTGTTGTACCATCATATGATTCAATGTTTACGGGTTTGAAACCCTCTGGAAATTCGTGATCCATTACTTCATCAGTGAAGCATAGGGGGTGTGCGGTGCCTCTGTGCCGGGCTATATCACGACGCAGTTCATATGAGTCTTGTCTGCTGTATTCGGCCCGGCCGGATTTGCTTTTAGTGTATCCGGCGTGACGGTCATCGTCTCGCGTTGGTGCACGCCCCCGTGATCCGTAGATTGATCTTGCATGTTTTGTTCCATTTTCCAATACGTCTCGCAGGTCCTGCGTGTTGCCCCGGGCCTTGGTATTTTTGTTTGAGTGGCGGCGGGGTGTGGGCTGGACTTCGGGCTGATATGCCTCTCTGTCTCGGCCACGAGGTGGCTGATCTGCCGCATCATACGCTGGTGATGTATGTTTTAATGCTTCCTCCTCGAGTCGAGGTAGCAACCTGCACTTTGGGTAACTCTTGGTTGGGCGCTCGAGTTCGTATTCCTCGGCTACCAGGACTTCAGTCCATCTATCCGCTAGCAGATCTTGATTAGCTCGAAGCTGTTGTTGCTTTTTCTTCAGGTTGTTTGCTGTGGCTATAAGCTGGCGCTTGAAGCGCTCCTGCTCGACAGGATCCTCAGGCACGACAAATTCTTCGTCGCCGAGGCTCACTTCGTCTTCGGAGAGAGGCATGTAATTGTCATCCTCTGATTCTCCGTTTGTTGCCTGTTCCGGAGGGCTAGCTTGTTCATCCTCCCGCTCGAGGTTTTGCTGGAGGGGATTATCGTCGTCTTCTGCACTATCTGGAGCGTTATTGTCTCTTGTGCCGGTATCGCTGCTTTTGCTATGGCGAGACTTAGAGTGGCGCCGCTGACGTCGGTGCTTGGGTTGCTTCTTGGAGGGATTATCCTCCATTGTCTTATCGCCATCCCCTTCTTTGGGGGTGTCCACCATGTATATGTCATACGATGAGGTGGTCGTCCAGCGCCCTATGGGCGGTGGTTCTTGTTCGTCTCCTGCATCGTCGTCCATACCGTCGATGTCTTCGGAGCCGAAGTCGAGCATGTCGGTTAAATCATCAACAGTGGCTACTAAGTGGGTGGTGGGTGGGGCGCAAATTTCTTCGTCGTCCGCATCCCATTCTAGCCGGACATAGTTCGGCCAAGGGTCTCCCGACAGGGAGAGAGACTTCAACGAGTTTAGTACGTCGCCAAAAGGCGAGTGCTGAAAGATATTCGCGGAGGTAAACTCCATGATCGGTGCCCAGTCGGATTTGATGGGCACGGACACAAGTGGCTCGGAGTCCGTGGCCGGGGACGAATCCAACAGTTCGGCAACACGGGTCTCATAGGAGGTAAGGTCAGTATTCGGCGCTATCGCCACTGAGTGTGTGGCCTCCGTGGTGGGGTCCATCCACCCGTCCATAGATGGCGCAATTTGTTCCGGATTGAGGGCCGGAGTAGTTGCAGGTGTGATCTCCCGAACACAGTCCGATGGCAGAGCTAAATCGTGCTCGTCGTGATTGTGCGGCGCACTTAACATGGGCTCGAATCCGTCGAAGATCAAGTCTCCGTGGATGTCGGCAGTATAGTTCAAGTTTCCAAACCTGACCTGATGGCCAGGGGCGTAGCTATCGATCTGCTCCAGATGGCCAACCGAGTTAGCCCGCAATACGAAGCGACCGAACACGAAGATCTGTCCGGGGAGGAAAACCTCACCCTGGATCACGTCGTTGCCGATGATCGAAGGAGCCATCAAGCCTTACAGTGAAGGCACAGTGCAACTCTCAATGAAAGCACCAATGTCGGTGTCAAAACCGGCGGATCTCGGGTAGGGGGTCCCGAACTGTGCGTCTAAGGCGGATGGTAACAGGAGACGGGGGACACAATGTTTACCCAGGTTCGGGCCCTCTCGATGGAGGTAATACCCTACTTCCTGCTTGATTGATCTTGATGATATGAGTATTACAAGAGTTGATCTACCACGAGATCGTAGAGGCTAAACCCTAGAAGCTAGCCTATGGTACGATTGTTGTTGTCCTATGGACTAAACCCTCCGGTTTATATAGACACCGGAGGGGGCTAGGGTTACACAGAGTCGGTTACAAGTAAGGAGATCTACATATCCGTATTGCCAAGCTTGCCTTCCATGCCAAGGAAAGTCCCATACGGACATAGGACGAAGTCTTAAATCTTGTATCTTCATAGTCCAACAGTCCGGCTGTCCGGGGACCCCCTAATCCAGGACTCCCTCACCCGTTGCAGACAACTTATCTAGGTTAGAGAATGTTCTTGATGACCCACTACCTATTGATGATAGCTTTCCTGATGAACAATTAGTTGTCATAAATGCTTCTCGTACTGCTCCATGGTATGCTGATTATGCTAATTACATTGTTGCTAAATTTATACCACCTAGTTTCACATACCAGCAAAAGAAAAAGGTTTTCTATGATTTAAGACATTACTTTTGGGATGACCCACACCTTTATAAAGAAGGAGTAGATGGTGTCATTAGACGTTGTGTACCTGAGCATGAACAGGAACAGATCCTACGCAAGTGTCACTCCGAGGCTTATGGAGGACACCACGCTGGGGATAGAACTGCGCATAAGGTATTGCAGTCCGGTTTTTATTGGCCTACTCTCTTCAAGGATGCCCGTAAGTTTGTCTTGTCTTGTGATGAATGTCAAAGAATCGGTAATATTAGTAGACGTCAAGAAATGCCTATGAATTATTCACTTGTTATTGAACCATTTGATGTTTGGGGCTTTGATTATATGGGACCGTTTCCTTCCTCTGATGGGTATACACATATTTTAGTTGCTGTTGATTACGTTACTAAGTGGGTAGAAGCTATTCCAACTAGTAGTGCTGATCATAACACCTCTATTAAGATGCTTAAAGAATTTATTTTTCCGAGGTTTGGAGTCCCTAGATATTTAATGACTGATGGTGGTTCACATTTTATTCATGGTGCCTTTCGTAAAATGCTTGCTAAGTATGATGTTAATCATAGAATTGCATCTCCATATCACCCACAGTCCAGTGGTCAAGTAGAATTGAGTAATAGAGAGATCAAGTTAATTTTGCAAAAGACTGTTAATAGATCTAGAAAGAATTGGTCCAAGAAACTTGATGATGCATTATGGGCCTATAGAACTGCATATAAAAATCCTATGGGCATGTCTCCGTATAAAATGGTTTATGGGAAAGCATGTCACTTACCTCTCGAACTAGAACATAAGGCATATTGGGCCATTAAAGAGCTCAATTATGATATCAAACTTGCCAGTGAGAAGAGGCTATTTGACATTAGCTCACTTGATGAATGGAGAACCCAGGCCTATGAGAATAGCAAATTGTTTAAAGAAAAAGTTAAAAGATGGCATGATAAAAGGATACAAAAGCGTGAGTTTAATGTAGGTGATTATGTGTTGCTATTCAACTCCCGTTTAAGATTTTTTGCAGGAAAACTTCTCTCTAAATGGGAAGGTCCTTACGTTATCGAGGAGGTCTATCGTTCCGGTGCCATAAAAATCAACAACTTCGAAGGCACAAATCGGAAGGTGGTGAACGGTCAAAGAATCAAATATTATATCTCAGGTAATCCTATAAATGTTGAAACTAATGTTATTGACACCGTGACCTCGGAGGAGTACATAAGGGACAATTTCCAGAACATTTCAGACTCCGAAAAGGAATAGGTATGTGGTACGGTAAGTAAACCGACTCCAAAACAGTTCTTATAATAATTTTTCTCCGTTTTGGAATATTTAAGAAAATAGGAAAATAAGAAGTAGTCCGGGAAGGACACGAGGCAACCACGAGGGTGGAGGGCACGCCCTACCCCCTGGGCGCGCCACCTGCCTCGTGGGCACCTCGTGTGCCCTCCGGACTCCGTTTTCTTGCACGTTACTTCTTTTGGTCGGTAAAAATTCATTATATAATCTCCCGAAGGTTTTGACCACCGTACCACGCAAATATCCTTTGTTTTTTTTTCGAGCTGTTTCTGACGCAGATTAGAGCAAGATGTCATCTCAGGATTCCGACGAAGAGAGCTATGTCTCACATCTCGTTGCTGAACCAAAGACCTATGGGGATCTATCTCCTTATGATCGAACTACGGATGATGAAGAGGATGCTCATTTGATGAGGATCAATGATTCAAGTTCGGAGGAGGAGGATGTCCCTTTACCTCAACCTGGGGATATGCACGTGAAGTTCAAGAAGTCTAGTCTTCCTAAGAGGGCTAAACTGTCTAACAACCGATCTATTCCTTCTCGTTTTCGGCAGAAAAGCAAAGGATATTTATGTGACAAGATCTTGAAGCTGGAATCGGAGGTTGATGATTTAAAGGAGGAAATTGCTCTACTCAAATACAATATGAAAAAGCTGAAGGCACAATTAACTCGATCATCACCACCTCCGAAGAAGGAGAACTGAGTAACGGGTATGGGCACTCCCCTTGGCAACTGCCAAGCTTGGGGGAGGTGCCCCGGTATCATATCACCATCACACTCCTATCTTTACCATTTTTCTTAGTTCGATCCTTTTAGTAATATCTTGATCTAGTAGAATAAAGTTTTAGTATGATCTAGTTTTGAGCTTTGCTTTATGATCCTTCTATGTAATCAAGTCCGAGAGCTATATATATAATAAAGATTAGTTTTAAGTCAAGGGCTTAGTTATCTTGCTATGATCTTGAAAGAATAAAAGAAAGAATAGAAGAAGTAAAGAGATCATATTGATCTTATGGCGAGTAATGACTTCACATATAAAGAGTATGATGAATAAAAGTGTTGAGAGTTGACAAACATAGTTTTGGTCATCATTCTAATTAATAGGAAGTAATAAAGAAAGAGAGGTTTTCACATATAAATATACTATCTTGGACATCTTTTATGATTTTGAGCACTCATTAAAATATGACATGCTAAAGAGTTGATGTTGGACAAGGAAGACAACGTAATGGGCTATGTTTTCTTATATCCGGAATAAAGTATATTGTCATGGATCATCCAACATGTTGAGCTTACCTTTCCCCCTCGTGCTAGCCAAATTCTTTGCACCAAGTAGAGATACTACTTGTGCTTCCAAATATCCTTAAACCCGGTTTTGCCATGAGAGTCCACCATATCTACCTATGGATTGAGTAAGATCCTTCAAGTAAGTTGTCATTGTTGCATGCAATAAAAATTGCTCCCTATATATGTATGATTTATTAATGTGGAGAAAATAAGCTTTATACGATCTTGTGATGTGGAAGAAATAAAAGCGACGGACTGCATAATAAAGGTCCATATCACAAGTGGCAATATAAAGTGACGTTCTTTTGCATTAAGATTTCGTGCATCCAACCATAAAGCACATGACAACCTCCGCTTCCCTCTGCGAAGGGCCTATCTTCTATTCTTGTCTTATACATTATATAAAGAGTCATGGTGATCTTCACCTTTCCCTTTTACATTTTATCCTTTGGCAAGCACATTGTGTCGGAAAGATCCTGATATATAGATCCAGTTGGATGTAAGTTAGCATGAATTATTATTGTTGACATTACCATTGAGGTAAAAGGTTGGGAGGCAACACTATAAGCCCCTATCTTTCTCTGTGTCCGATTAAAACTCCATACCCATAAGTATTGCGTGAGTGTTAGCAATTGTGAAAGACTAAACGATAGTTGAGTATGTGGACTTGCTGAAAAGCTCTTATATTGACTCTTTCTGATGTTATGATAAAGGGTTAATTATCCTTTTGCCCTCAGTGGTGTCCATGTGCTCAGTTTTGCCCTCAGATGCGAATTGTGCTCAGTTTTGCCCCTAGTCCATGCACAGCAACTATGACGAGGCCAAACGGCCCTATTTGAGTCCATTCCGTCCGCCGGCGTTAGTGGTTGTGCGTCCGGAGCTTACACGTGGGACCGCGTGGACGTGGGTCCGGAGCTGACATGTAGGCCCGTGCAACTAAATCCCCAAATCATTCTAGCTCACTCTGCCCATCCGCCGGCCGGCTGTCTTGCGCCGCCGCCGCCGCCACCTGCGCCGCGGCAAGCACCTGCCCCGCCACCAGCTGCACGGCTTGCTCCGCCGCTACCGTCCTGCGCCTACGCTCCACGGCTACTGCGACGCCCGCCACCTTCCTACGACGCCACGGGTGGGGCGCCCGCCACCTGCTCGACCCGCAGCGCGGCCTCCTTCCATGCGCCCGGCCGGAGCGCTCAAAGGTGGGGGGCTGCCGGAGCTATTTGAACTAGGAGGAAGAACCCTAGGGCGAAATGGCGAGCAGCGGCGACCCCGGAGTATTTGGCGAGGCAGGCATTGGGCCGGAGATCCTCCGCGTCCACGACTGGGTTCCCGAGGGGTAAGTCTCGCCTCTTGTTTAGATTGAGCTTAGTTGTGCATTTGAACACTCGATTCGAGTAGGTTTGCCGAATTAGTGTGCTGATTGCGTCTCTATTTTTCGCCGGTTAGGATGGAGTTGCGGTTTGCTTTCATGGTGCACATTAGAAGGGACCGGTACATGTTCGATGCAAAGGATAAGAAGAAATACCAAGGAGGTTTTGATTATCAGTTGCCAATGGCTAGTAATTGGAGTTTCAGACAATTTGGGGAGGTAATTTGTAGCCAATATCCTTGGGGTTTGCTTGATGAAGTGGTATACAAATACTATGATGGGGAAAAGAATTGGGTGACAGTTACTAATGATGAAGAGCTAGCTACCATGTTTGTTAGGCATAAAGAGAAAGATAATTTTCATGTGAGGCTGCAAGTTGATGTGCTTGAGCAGGCATTTGGACCTAGGATGACGGGTACAACATCTCGGGGAGAACCAAGTCGTCGTAATGGCATCTCTAGCCAGAACAGTTCAGTTGGTGCACGGCGACGTGGTGGCTCGACAAGTGTGGGCAACAGCAGTAGGGTTCCCCTTGAAGTGGAGCCTGATGACTACAATTCTGGGGTTGATGAAGAGAAGCTATATTCTGATGTTATTCGGAATTTACGATGGGCACCTCGGACTGAAAACCAAGATGAGGCTCACAATGCAGTCCGTGTGGATGATGACGCGGTGGGTGAGGACGAAGACCTTGCAGCTGTTGAATGGGACCCTTTGAACCCTCATATGGAAGAAGGTACAGTTTTTGCATCCATGAATGAGTGTAGAAATGCACTTGTGACATACTGCATCAAGGTAGAACGTACTTTCAAAGTTGACAAGAGCGATCAAGTACGTTACAGAGTGCACTGTCCGATTGAGGGTTGTCCATGGAGGCTGCTCGCATCTAAAATGCGGAATAGCACTAATGTTCAGGTCAAAGTGAACCCTTTTAAGCACACATGCCAGGAATCAACCCTTAGGAAGGATACAATCAGTAGAGCCAAGTCAAGATGGGTGGCAGAAGAAGTTAAGAAGTGGGTGAAAGAAAACCAGCAAGTGGGTCCAAAGGAATTGCAGAAGAACATCAAAGATAAGTTCAAGATAGATTTACCATACATGAGGTTGTTCAATGGTAAACAACATGCTATGGATTCTATTTATGGTAACTGGCAGGAAAGTTTTCAATTGTTGTATTCATTCAAAGGTGAAGTGGAGAGGACAGGCCCAGGTAGTATTGTAGATATTGATCACGACACCGTGGAGTACACATTCAGGGGAGTGACAAAGACCAAGGAATGCTTTAGGAGGGTTTTTGTCTGTTTTGAGGCTTGTCGCCGGGGTTTTTTGGCAGGCTGCAGGCCTTATTTGGCTATTGATGCCACTTTTCTCACAGAGGTTTAAAGGACAGTTAGTAGCAGCTTGTGCAGTTGATGCACACAGTTTTGTATTTCCAGTTGCGTACGGTGTGCTGGAGACAGAGTCTGAGGAGAGCTGGACTTTGTTTTTGCATAATCTGCGCCAGGCTATTGCACATCCCAATGGGTTGGTCATTCATACAGATGCCTGCAAAGGTTTAGAAGTGGCCGTGGACAATGTGTTCCCTAGAGTAGAGCATAGGGAATGCATGCGTCACCTTGCTGCAAATTTCATGAAGAAATTCAAAGGAAAGGTGTATACCGACAATTTATGGCCAGCATCTTTGACTTGCAGTGTGAAGAAGCACAACTACCACTTGAGGCAGTTATACATGAATCCCAAAGTGAAAGAATACTTGGAAACACACCACTCCAAGTTATGGGCCAGAAGCCAATTCAGTGAAGTGAGCAAAGTTGACTATGTGCACAATAATCTAGCAGAGTCTTTCAACTCAACGATCCGGAAACTAAAGGGTCATTATGTGGTGGATTTGCTTGACAGGATAAGGATAGAATACATGCAGAAATTTCATTATTGTGCAGGAATAGCCGAGGCAAAATTCATGGGCCACATTATCATACCTGCCGTGATGAATGAACTGAAGCAGAAGACAACAGGCTTGGAAATGAACATGACTCTTTGCTCGGGTACCACAGCAGAGATATCATATTTGGATAAAGAGAAGAGGGAATGGAGATATCCAGTGGATTTAGAAGCTAGAACTTGCAGAAGTAGGCAATGGCAGATAACTGGGTTGCCATGCATTCATGCCTTGTTTTTCATCACTTCTCTCCCAGGTCCAGCAGGGAACATACAGCAGTATGTGCATGATTACTACTCTGTTGCAAGGTTCAAAGCCACATATGCTTATGCCTTGCCTGCTATGGAGGGAAAACAACAATGGGACATGGTGGACCCTAGATTCAAGCTTTGCGCTCCAGTTCTGAAGAGAGCAGCAGGTAGACCAAGGAAGAGTCGAATCAGACCTCGCAGCGAAGGAGCTGGACTTGGAGCGAGGAAGCGTAAGTGCACAAGGTGTGGTGGGTCTGGTCATTTCGGTAAGTATTGTGATAACACAGTAGGTCCAGCGTTCGGAGAGAGTTTTGATGAAGGCTTCGATGAAAATGTTGGTCAGCAGCCGGTTGCCTCAACAGATGATGAAAATCATAGTCAACAGCCGGTTGCATCAGATGAGGATTTCGACGAGGTTCCAAATGATGATGGTCAACAGCCGCATGATTTTGACGATGATCCAAAATATCCTCCAAATAATGATTCAAGTGAGGCTCCAAATGGTGATCCAAGTGAGGCTCCAAATAGTGATCATGGTGATCCAAGTGAGGCTCCAAATGGTGACCAACCTTCTGTTGTTGTGAGTTCTGCTAGGTATGTAAATCTTGCAAGGGTCAAATACTACTGTACATTTATCACTTGACATGACCTCATTACCGTTTAAGTTTTGCACAGCTCTATGGTAGCTTTGAAGAAGACGCGCAAGGTACCGACAACCAAGAGGAGAAGAGAAGAAGCAATGAGCACAAGGTGCACGAGGAGCAAAGTGATGGCAAGAAGCTCAAGGAACAGACAGAAGCCCCAACGCTATATATGAATAATTATGAAACATTATGAATAAGGGATGATGTTGTATTATGAAACATTTATCACTTGACATGTTGTATTTCTGTTGGACCTATGTTAGAAGTATGTTTGACATGATGTTTAAATATCTATTGGATGATGTTTGAATGAGCACATGGTTTTTCCTTTTTTTGATTTTTTTGAATTTTGTTTTGCTCATTTAAATTCTGGTCAAACCTAACTTTGACCTAGATTTAAACAAGTCTAAAACATCAAAATGAAAAACTAAGCCTGGATCCTTCTTAGTCAATCCAAAATGAAGCTGTGGTGAGGTTTTTGAAATTTTCATGAAAAATGTGCTAAAAAGAGGGGTCCAAAGGTAGGGTAAACGACCTCATTTCTAGTTTTTTCCGACCTTGTCTAAATCAGCCAAATAATTTTCTTACACATATATTCTATATATACAGACTATGTGCGCTGGTTTTTCCATTTTTTTAATTTTTTTTAATTTGTTTTGCTCATTTGAATTCTGGTCAAACTTAACTTTGACCAAGATTTAAACAAGTGTAAAACATCAAAATGAAAAACTAAGCCTGGATCCTTCTTAGTCACTCCAAAATGAAGCTGTGGTGAGTTTTTTGAAATTTTCATGTTCATTTCCCCAAAACACTTCTCTTCACTTCATACAAGAGAGTTTGAGATACTCGAGATATCACACAATACACATGAACTTATCGTTTAAATGTATGTAAACCTTGTTTATCAACTTAAATCGTTAGTATATGACATAAGAAGACTATGTGCGCAGGTTTTTTATTTTTCTGATTTTTATTTAATTTATTATGCTCATTTGAAATCTGGTCAAACATAGCTTTGACTGCTCCAAACCCCTCTCAGACCCCGCTAACCCTAGCGCTGAACAAGGACCGTCCATCTAACCCTAGCGGCGATCAAGGGTCGTCGATCTAACCCTTCTAGAAGGAATCTGCGGGGAGGAGGGGGGCGATCTGCGAGATGCAATCTGATTGGCTGGGAGATTTTTTTTAACAAATACCGGGCGCACTGGATGGACCGTCGGGCCGTCTCGTTGTCTGGGCCTGAGACTGCAGAATAGCCCGTCTCAGCCTTTCCAGGCCTTGCATGCATGGGAGGCGGCGACGTGGGTTTGCATGCGCGGGAGGCGGCGACGTGCATGCATGCGAGCGAGGCGCGCTAGGCGAGCTAGGCTAGCGAGGCGAGCTAGGTGGTTCAGGGCAGCGATTCACATGCACCGCCCGGTCAAAGAGCTATGCAGTGATTCAGATGCACGCACGCGCCCCATGCATCGTTTTCGTGCAAACATTTAAGAGTGCAAAACGTAACGGATACACACATGCGTCCGGATACACACACGCGTCCAGATTCACACACGCACCGTTCTCATCCTTTCTCTCTTCCTCTCCCACCCACAGGCCTATAAATGGGGTGCCTCTTTTCCTCTCCCACCCACAAGCCAGATCCGATCCTCTCCAACTTCAAACACCCAAGCGACCGAGCCCTCCCCAAGCGAGACCAAGTGAAGATGCAGTTCAACGGGCCGACCTTCAACCGTCCGCCTGTCGTGCCGGAGCTGCGCTACCCACCGGGCGTGCTCGTGGAGAGGGAGCTCCGTGTGTGGGCTATTTCAAGGTGGAGGGGTTCCGTCGAACTCACCCGCGCCTTCCTCAGAGCCGGCTATGCCCACCTCCCACGGGGCTCGCCGAGGATGTTCACCCTCAACGAGGTTCGTGACCGCGGCGGCATCCTCCTACTGCTCACGGTCACCTTCACCAACCCGTTTGACGCGCGCGAGCTCCTCGGCCAAGTCTTTTGGTGCGGCTGCGAGGCCATCTTCTTCACCGTCTACAACATCTACACCAACTACGAGCGCATCTTCCCCGCTCCAGGCCAGATGCACTCCCTTCCCTACGACGAGGAGGAGGAGGTGTGAAGATGAAGACGGTGTTGAAGGGGCACGCGCGGCCAAGGTGGAAGAAGGAGGTCAAGATGAAGATGTTCAAGCCCGGAGTCAAGCTCGTCATGTTTCGTTTTTTATTTTGTTGCTTTTCTATGTCGTGTCGTGTCGTGTCATGTTTCGTCATGTGTCCGTGAATTGTCCGTGAACTTATTATTGTTGCTTTTCTATTGTAATGGTGTGTTGCATCTTATCTAAGTTATTACGGTTTATTATGTGTGTTAAAAAATGTCCGTGCCCAAACATATCATTTCTTCCCTAAACCAAGTCATGAAGTTCGAGAACTTGTGGTTTTCATTAATGAAAATCGGAGGGGGTGAGAAGCCCTCTGTTTCATTCAAAAAAAAGTCATGAACTAACATGCAAATTTATTCCCTTTAAATCCTAAACCAAGTGTCACTCTAACCCTAAACCAAGTGCCACTCTAACCAAAATCATGTGGCAGTGCAAACATACGTTTTCAACCTTCCAACCCTCCAAAATTTCAGTGCAAAACAAAGGAAAACCACTCTCACGCGTGTGCAAACATTCACGGTCTCACTATTTTTTTTAAAAAAAATCACAGTCTCACTATGTATACCTTCCTTCCCTACCCATGTCAAAGTCTTGCCATTTGTCCTAGCGGTTACCAGAGCAGCCCTAAACACCACAAACCCACGCGGTCCTGGGTTCGAGTCCCTAGTCGCACCAATTTTTTGTGCATTTTCCACCCTTCATTTTTTTAGAAAAATTATTTTTTTCTCAATGTAATGCCCTTAAAAAATGTTCATTTATTTTGGCACCAGGTGTAAACCTCTACCAGAGCTGAGGCACATTTTCCATGACATTTTGGTCTTTGATTTAAATCACGGTGTATTTGAATTGGATTAATTAACAGCTCCAAAAAATTTCTAACCATAATTGTTTGGCTCCGGAATAATTCAATTAGCTTCCACAAAAAGTTTCAGCATTATGATTTACTGCCTAAATTAAATCAGAACAGAAAACAGAAAAACACGCAAGTGAACCCCCGAATGGGCCTAATTGGATGCAGTTGGCCCATTAGTTGCCCTGCACTTGGGTCTACGCTCTGAATTTGGCCCAAGAGCAACCTTTTTTTGGACAGAAAGGCAGAGCAGAGAGCTGCATTTCATTGATCAAAAGTTTCTGAATTCCTCATTTCTTCTCTTTTTTTCAACATATTTAAATGTTGGTCACTTCTTCTCTTTTTGTTTCAACGTTTAAACAACTTTAACCAACATTTAAACTACGTGAATTTCTCATACAATTTCAATATTACAAATTCCTCCATAATTCATGCCTTTCCATACATTTTCAACATTACAACCAGTGCGATTACCATACCTACAAATGCCCAAAAGTATTTGCAAATGGGTATTGGTAGTGCTTGATCTTCAAGCTTCCTAACCTTCTTCTTCAACATCCTAAGCTCAACAGCTAGCTCTCTGTCAGTGCGTGCTTCGCCCTCCATCTCTTCTTCCGGAGCTCGTGCTGCGGCCACTGTCGTTCGTGGCAGCATGCGCAACCATTCTTCATGCTCTTCTTGCAGTTCATTCATCAGAGTCTTGGCCAGAGCATCAACCCAAAGAAAGAAGCATGTCACCTGCATGAACACCAAACAAATCAACCCATTGCTCAAAGATCCCGACCATCAAAATGGTGCAATTGCCCCAATTCTTACCCCATTCTCGCTGCACACGTAGAACGGACGATTTTGGTTCCTCGGTGTGTGAGAAACCCTCCGATCAACGCCCGCCCGGCACCGCGGACAGACGAAGACAGGCATGTCCACACGCGCCCGGCTCTGCATCCGCGAGGTGGTGCGGGAGCTTGAGGAAGACATGGAGCTCGGAGCCGAAGGGGATCTCAACGCCACCGTGCCCTCCAGAGCTAGCTTCCCACCGCCGCGCCCTCCACAGCTAGCTTCCCACCGCCGCGCCCTCCACAGCTAGCTTCCCACCGCCGTGCTCTCTCTCTCTCTCTCGCCGTGGTCACCGCCGTGCTCTCTGTCGCCGTGGTCACCGCCGCTGTCGCCCGCTTATATAGCACACCTGCAATGGCTCTTTGGTCAACGGCTCTCTGCTGGGTCCCACAAGCCACGCATGCAACGGTCGGAATAAAATTGGCCGTCCCTGCCGCCTGGTCCCACCTGTAAGGGCCGAGTCAAAAGGTTGACGTGACGGAGACGGCTGAGTTCACGGAACGAGTCGGTGCGCTCGGACTAGGGGCAAAACTGAGCACAATTCGCATCTGAGAGCAAAACTGAGCACATGGACACTACTGAGGGCAAAATGATAATTAACCCTATGATAAATTGTAATTGCTTCAATGACCGAGATCATAGTTTGTTAGTTCTCAATGAAGTTCCTGATTCATACTTGACATTGTGAATAGATTATTACTTGAGCATAAGAAATCATATGAAAATATCTATATATGTTGCTGTTATAAGAATGATCATGATGCCCTCATGTTCGTATTTTATTTTATCGACACCTCTATCTCTAAACATGTGGACATATTTTTCGTTATCGGCTTCCGCTTGAGGACAAGCAAGGTCTAAGCTTGGGGGAGTTGATACGTCCATTTTGCATCATGCTTTTATATCGATATTTATTGCATTATGGGCTGTTATTACACGTTATGCCACAATACTTATGCCTATTCTCTCTTATTTTACAAGGTTTACATGAAGAGGGAAAATGCTGGCAGCTGGAATTCTGGGCTGGAAAAGGAGCAAATATTAGAGACCTATTCTGCACAGCTCCAAAAGTCCTGAAACTTCACGGAGGCAGTTTTTGGAATTAATAAAAAATATTGGAGAAAGAATCAACCAGAGGGGGCCCACACCCTGGCCACGAGGGTGGGGGGCGCGCCCTACCCCCTGGGCGCGCCCCCTGCCTCGTGGGCCCCCTGGCAGGCCTCTGGTGCACATCTTCTGCTATATGAAGTCTTTTACCCTGGAAAAAATCATAAGCAAGCTATCGGGACAAAACTCCGCCGCCATAAAGCGGAACCTTGGCGGAACCAATCTAGGGCTCCGGTGGAGCTGTTCTGCCGGGGAAACATCCCTCCGGGAGGGGGAAATCATCACCATCATCATCACCAACGATCCTCTCATCGGGAGGGGGTCAATCTCCATCAACATCTTCACCAGCACCATCTCCTCTCAAACCCTAGTTCATCTCTTGTATCCAATCTCTGTCCCAAAACCTCAGATTGGTACCTGTGGGTTGCTAGTAGTGTTGATTACACCTTGTAGTTGATGCTAGTTGGTTTATTTGGTGGAAGATCATACGTTCAGATCCTTTATGCATATTAATACCCCTCTAATTATGAACATGAATATGATTTGTGAGTCGTTACGTTTGTTCCTGAGGACATGGGAGAAGTCTTGCTATAAGTAGTCATGTGAATTTGGTATTCGTTCGATATTTTGATGAGAAGTATGTTGTCTCTCCTCTAGTGGTGTTATGTGAACGTCGCCTACATGACACTTCACCATTTTTTGGGCCTAGAGGAAGGCATTGGGAAGTAATAAGTAGATGATGGGTTGCTAGAGTGACAGAAGCTTAAACCCTAGTTTATGCGTTGCTTCGTAAGCGGCTGATTTGGATCCATATGTTTGATGCTATGGTTAGGTTTACCTTAATACTTCTTTTGTAGTTGTGGATCCTTGCAATAGGGGTTAATCATAAGTGGGATTCTTGTCCAAGGAAGGGCAGCAACCCAAGCACCGGTCCACTCACATACCAAATTATCAAAGTAACGAACGCGAATCATATGAGCGTGATGAAAACTAGCTTGACGATAATTCCCATGTGTCCTCGGGAGCGTTTTCCTTCATATAAGAGTTTGTCCAGGCTTGTCCTTTGCTACAAAAAGGGTTGGGCCATCTTGCTGCACCTTATTTACTTTCATTACTTGTTACCCGTTACAAATTACCTTATCACAAAACTATCTGTTACCAATAATTTCAGTGCTTGCAGATAATACCTTACTGAAAACTGCTTGTCATTTCCTTCTGCTCCTCGTTGGGTTAGACACTCTTACTTATCGAAAGGACCACGATAGATCCCCTATACTTGTGGGTCATCAACTATCGAGTAGTCATCAGCTTTGCTCTGCCAGACATTCACAACGTCGGGCGTTGCTCCTGCAGCGGGTCTTGCACCTAGTGGTGCTTCGAGGACGTAATTCTTCTGTGCAACAATGATAATCCTCAAGTTACAGACCCGGTCCGTGTAATTGCTACCATCATCTTTCAACATAGCTTTCTCTGGGAATGTATTAAAATTCAACGGAACAACAGCACGGGCCATTAATCTAAAACAACATAGACATGCAAAATACTATCAAGTATTAAGTTCATGATAAATTTAAAGTTCAATTAATCATATTACTTAAGAACTCCCACTTAGATAGACATCCCTCTAATCATCTAAGTGATCACGTGATCCATATCAACTAAACCATGTCCGATCATCACGTGAGATGGAGTAGTTTTCAATGGTGAACATCACTATGTTGATCATATCTACTATATGATTCACGCTTGACCTTTCGGTCTCAGTGTTCTGAGGCCATATCTGCATATGCTAGGCTCGTCAAGTTTAACCCGAGTATTCTGCGTGTGCAAAACTGGCTTGCACCCGTTGTATGTGAACGTAGAGCTTATCACACCCGATCATCACGTGGTGTCTCGGCACGACGAACTGTAGCAATGGTGCATACTCAGGGAGAACACTTATACCTTGAAATTTAGTGAGAGATCATCTTATAATGCTACCGCCGTACTAAGCAAAATAAGATGCATAAAGGATAAACATCACATGCAATCAATATAAGTGATATGATATGGCCATCATCATCTTGTGCCTTTGATCTCCATCTCCAAAGCACCGTCATGATCACCATCGTCATCGGCTTGACAACTTGATCTCCATCGAAGCATCGTTGTCGTCTCACCAGCTATTGCTTCTACGACTATCGCTACCGCTTAGTGATAAAGTAAAGCAATTACATGGCGATTGCATTTCATACAATAAAGCGACAACCATATGGCTCTTGCCAGTTGCCGATAACTATGTTACAAAACATGATCATCTCATACAATAATTTATATATCATCACGTCTTGACCATATCACATCACATCAAGCCCTGCAAAAACAAGTTAGACGTCCTCTACTTTGTTGTTGCAAGTCTTACGTGGCTGTTACAGGCTTAGCAAGAACTGTTCTTACCTATGCATCAAAACCACACGATTTTTCGTCAAGTTTGCTATTTTAACCTTCAACAAGGACCGGGCGTAGTCACACTCAATTCAACTAAAGTTTGAGAAACAGACACTCACTAGCCACCTGTGTGCGAGCACATCGGTAGAACCAGTCTCGGTCTGAGCCGCTTCATCCAACAATACCGCTGAATCAAAGTATGACATGCTGGTAAGCAGTATGACTATTATCGCCCACAACTCTTAGTGTTCTACTCGTGCATATAACATCTATGCAGAGACCTGGCTCTGATGCCACTGTTGGGGAACGCAGTAATTTCAAAAAAAATCCTACGCACATGCAAGATCCATCTAGGTGATGCATAGCAACGAGATGGGAGAGTTTTGTCCACATACCCTCATAGACCGAAAGCGGAAGCGTTATAACAACACGGTTGATGTAGTCGTACGTCTTCAAGATCCGACCGATCCTAGCACCAAAGGTATGGCACCTCCGCGATCTGCACATGTTCAGCTCGGTGACGTCCCACGAACTCTAGATCCAGCTGAGGTCGAGGGAGAGTTTCGTCAGCATGACGGCGTGATGACGGTGATGATAAAGTTACCGCCGCAGGGCTTTGCCTAAGCACTACAACGATATGACCGAGGTGGAAATCTGTGGAGGGGGGCACCGCACACGGCTAAACAATCAACTTGTGTGTCTATGGGGTGCCCCCTCCCCTGTACAAAAAGGAGTGGAGGAGGGGGAGGGCCGACCCTCTCATGGCGCGCCCAAGGGGGGAGTCCTACTCCCGGTGGGAGTAGGATTCCCCCTTCCCTAGTTGGAGTAGGAAAGAAAGGAAGGGGGAGAGAGAGGGAAGGAAAGGGGGGGCGGCCCCCCACCCAATTCGGAATGGGCTTGGGGGCACGCCCTCCACCTTGGCCGCCTCTTCCTCTCTCCCACTAAGGCCCAATAAGGCCCATTGACTCCCCGGGGGGTTCCGGTAACCCCCGGTACTCCGATAAATGCCCGAACTCATTTGGAACCCTTCCAATGTCCAAACATAGCCTTCCAATATATTGATCTTTATATCTCGACCATTTCGAGACTCCTCGTCATGTCCATGATCATATCCGGGACTCTGAACTACCTTCGGTACATCAAAACAAATATGTAGACATGACTGAGACATGAAACCTTGGTTTGACCGATAATGTCACGAACGTTAAGTGTGCGGACCCTACGGGTTCGAGAACTATGTAGACATGACCGAGACTCATCTCCGGTAAATAACCAATAGCGGAACCTGGATGCTCATATTGGTTCCAACATATTCTACGAAGATCTTTATCGGTCAAACCGCATAACAACATACGCTGTTCCCTTTGTCATCGGTATGTTACTTTCCCGAGATTCGATCGTCGGTATCTCAATACCTAGTTCAATCTCGTTATAGACAAGTCTCTTTACTCATTCCGTAATGCAACATCCCGCACCAAACTCATTAGTCACATTGCTTGCAAGGCTTATAGTGATGTGCATTACCGAGAGGGCCCAGAGATACCTCTCCGACAATCGGAGTGACAAATCCTAATCTTGATCTATGCCAACTCAACAAACACCATCGGAGACACCTGTAGAGCATCTTTATAGTCACCCAGTTACGTTATGATGTTTGATAGCACACTAAGTGTTCCTCCAGTATTCGGGAGTTGCATAATCTCATAGTCATAGGAACATGTATAAGTTATGAAGAAAGCAATAGCAATAAACTAAACGATCATAGTGCTAAGCTAACGGATGGGTCAAGTCAATCACATCATTCTCTAATGATGTGATCCCGTTCATCAAATGACAACTCTTTGTCCATGGCTAGGAAACTTAACCATCTTTGATTAACGAGCTAGTCAAGTAGAGGCATAATAGTGACACTCTATTTGTTTATGTATTCCCACATGTACTAAGTCTCCGGTTAATACAATTCTAGCATGAATAATAAACATTTATCATGATATAAGGAAATATAAATAACAACTTTATTATTGCCTCTAGGGCATATTTCGTTCAGTCTCCACTTGCACTAGAGTCAATAATCTAGATTACATTGTAATGATTCTAACACCCATGGAGTCTTGGTGTTGATCATGTTTTGCTCATTAAATAGTTAGAAAATCACTTAAATGTCTTTAAGAGGTCAAATGACCCCTAGAATTTTCCAAAATTTCACATTACAGTTGTAGTAGTGCATGTTAGACGTAGAAAAAAATTGAGGGCCGTAAGAGGAAGCTATCTCCCGTTCGTCATCAAACATGCATTGTTCCCTCTCGGAACCACGAACCTTCTAGCGAGTTGCTCCGGTTTGTGAGGGGTGTGTGTCCAAACGTTCGTCAAACACGCCAATTTCTTTACCACATCATCTTGGTGGCATGACATTACATCAACCAAGGTTTCATGTTTTTCTGATCATTTTTTTATTTTTTGGAATTAAATTGCCATGTCACTCCATGCATACGTATGCATGTGTCCATGTCGTGAGACAAATATGTTTGAAAATTCCTTCTAGTTTACTGCACATGGAATTAACTCGCACACAAGTACACAAATATGATTTTTCAAACCGTTTTGATTAGGCGTTGCATGTAGATGTAGTTCAAATTTGAATTACGGTCATTAAATGGCTAGAAAATCACTTAAATGTCTTTAAAAGGTCAAATGACCCCTAGAATTTTCAAAAATTTCAAATTACAGTTGTAGTAGTGCACGTTAGACATAGAAAAAAATTGAAGGCCGTAAGAGGAAGCTATCTCCCGTTCGTCATCAAACATGCATTGTTCCCTCTCGGAACCACGAGCCTTCAAGTGAGTTGCTCCGGTTTGTGAGGGGTGTGTGTCCAAACTTTTGTCAAACATGCCAAAATTTTTACCACATCATCTTGGTGGCATGACATTACAGCAACCAAGGTTTCATGTGTTTCTGATTTTTTTTATTTTTGGAATTAAAATGCCATGTCACTCCATGCTTAATTTTGTCATAGCCGTTAGACCAAATAGTTTGAAAAAATCCTTCAATTTACTGCACATGGAATTAAATCGCACACAATTACACGAAATATGAGTTTTCAAACCGTTATGGTTAGCTGTTGCATGTACATGTAGTTCAAATTTCAATTATAGTCATTAAATGGCTAGAAAATCACTTAAATGTCTTAAAAGGTCAAATGACCCTGAAATTTTCCAAAATTTGACATGATAGTTGTATTAGTACTACAAAATTTCTCGTTCATTTAAAACATCATCCGTTGGCACTTTACTCCAAATTCGTATTTCACAGCTAATAAAAAATATCTACAACATCACACACAGTTGTTTTCTAGGAACCGTTTGGATGAAAATATCTGGGACTATTTAAGCCTCCCTCCTTAAGCTTCGCCGGCTCGTCTGCTCCAGTGCCGGCAACCCCTGAATCCATGAATCCCGATCCCCATTCCCGCACCCCCTTCTTGCAAAGATGACATCGTGGAAACGCTTCATGAAGGCC